>NW_008685136.1:0-2196 GCF_000695815.1 Acanthisitta chloris | reverse complement strand
AATGGCTAATTTATCCACGTACTTCTATTTTTGACCATTTTTTTGAGAATTATTTGAAAGCCAGAATACTGAAGATTTTTTTCTGCTTATAGTGAAAAGGTTTTGGAGGGAGAAGGGAGATCTCTGTTATTGTACCTTGTATCTTGGAAAATGGGAATGCATTCCAAGTTAATTCATAGAGACTATAATAAACAAAATAAGTAATGAGTTGTAATTAGAATAATATCTTTGCTAGCTAGAGGATGAAACAATGCTTCATAAACATTTTATAGAGAGATTTGTTTCTCCACTTAAAGATAGCCTAGAATTTTTTAATCACTTTAATTCCCCCCCCACGTTTCTATTTCAAAATTTTGAGTTATTTCACTAGGGTATGACCCTGTAGTGCCAGTAGGACACATCAAAAGAAGTGGCATTTATGCAAGATTGATAGGCTGTGTTTCTTAGGGAAATAACTCCTAGCTAAAAAAAATAAGACAATTTTAAAGTTTTTGAAAAATATATGAAAAGTTATAGTGATAACAAATATTGTTAGGGGAAGAGGCACAATGACTAATGATATTAACTTCTTGACACCAGTGTAGCCTGGAATCATTTGCTTAGGTAGGCAACTAATCGGGTTCCATTTTTATTGAAAAGATAAGGTTGAGATTTTGGATGAAGGACTTCAAGAAAGCATTTTTTTCAGTATATGATGGATGTCAGTGATGAAGCAAAAAGTAAAGGAAAAGTCTGTATATTTAAAGGTGACTTTGTATGATGTGGAAAGCTAAATGTTACTGCCTGCAGAGAGAGACGTGACAACTCACTACTGCTAACACCACCCTTCTGGCATCTTCCTCTCGTCTTTGCTGAAGGCAGTAATGGGTAGGTTCAGGGAGGTCTCCCAACTGGCAAGGGTATTGTAATGCTTGAAGGAAGGCTGGTGAAAACTGAAGTTCAGTGCAACCAAGGCTTGGGAAGTTGCTTTAGGCCATGAAACCACAGCAGCAGCAGTGGGACAGAGAGCCTCAAGTGTGTTGTTAGAGGAAGGTCAAGGAGCTAGTTTGATCTTGAAGGAAAAGAGATGAAAATTATCTGTGTTTGGAAGAATAGGTATGGAATGCAGAGAGTGTTGCCAATCTAATTTGAATATAACTATAAAAATACACGTAAGGAACTTTTTAATTTGCATTTTTAATCAATATATGTTGTACTTTCAGTTTGTACATGTAGAGCCTCATGGAGAACTAGAACTTGGTGCTTGCCAAACCAAGAGCTTCCACTTGAACTTGCAGCATGTGCAAGAGGATTTCAGAAAGGACACTTGTACTCAGCAAGAGTGTGGAGAGAGCTCATGGTATGGGAGAGGGGAGACAGATGTCTGCTGCACTTTGCAGTCTTCTGTCCTACTTTGCCACTTCTTGAATTAGTTCTAGCAGGGATACAAGGACAGAGTGAAATTTGTCCTGAGCCTCTCCATGCAGGGATGCTGGGAACAGTCCTGCCCTCTTACAGTAGCACATAGCTACTCCAGACCTTCTTTTAGTCTTTCAGCCTCTTTGCACATGCTTTTGGGGAAGAAAGAAGCACAAAATGCAGCTTCGTCAGCTGGCCTACAGCATTTCTTATTTCAGTTCTGAGTGTGCCATAACTGTAATGATCAAAGACTCTCAGAGAATGAGCATTTGCATGACTACTCTGTCTTTCAGCCTCTTCATCTTAATAAACTGAAATGCAGCTTAGTAACAATTCTAGCCTTGCTTAAACCAGATAAGGCATTGAATTAAGGCAATTTGGTATAGCCATGTGCTTGTACTCAAATGTTTTAACAGGTTAGCTAGCTTTCCTTTAGTTTATTCATTTTTTGTATCACTCATTAAGTCCTGATAATTTGAAAAACATTCCAGAGTTTGAACTTAAATTGAAAGCATACTGCTGTTTTCCAATCATAATTAGTATGAACTTCATGGTTAACCTGTTTCAGGAAATAAGCAGTGTAGTGAATCTTCTTATACACTCTATATTAGCAAAGCAGTTCTGACTCCAGGTACAGCCTCAGAGTCTGTAGGAAGACAAGTCTCAAGGCAGGAGAGAAAATGTGCTTTAAGTATACACACAAAATTCTTAAATTACATAATTTTTAAAGTTTCTCTTCAAACATAGTTTAGCTTGGG
The DNA here is from genome assembly GCF_000695815.1 of Acanthisitta chloris. Lineage (NCBI taxonomy): Eukaryota > Metazoa > Chordata > Aves > Passeriformes > Acanthisittidae > Acanthisitta > Acanthisitta chloris. The sequence goes on along the minus strand of NW_008685136.1, from coordinate 40 downwards.
ATTTTTTTTTTTAGCTGAAACTAAGTACATATTCTGAGTT
>NW_008685135.1:74792-84329 GCF_000695815.1 Acanthisitta chloris | reverse complement strand
GTGCACCGGGGGTGCTGCCCCTGCCCCAGCATCTGCTGCTCGCGCGAAGGTTGGGAGGCGTGGATGGGTAGACCTTCCTCCGCGCATTTCCTACAGAGGCTGTACTCGGACGTGCTATCCGCGCCGGTGCGATCCGTTCAGGTGCAACCTCAGTGCTTCGGTGCGTTTGGAGACGCTGGGGAAATCACACTCAGTGAAGAGCATGAAGTGGGTGCAGGTCTCTTACTGTGGTAAAGCAAGTTTAGGAAACATAAGATTGTGTCCTTCTGCCAACTTTGCAAGTTTAAATATAGAAATGTATTCGAAGTATATGTCACCCAACATGTAATGCTACTGGCAGCTGGAGAAAGCTAGTTCGGTAAAATAATATTTAAAATTTAAGGTATCTGAAGCAGCAGAACAAAATCTTTCAGTTTAAAATATTGGTTATCGCTTGAGATTTATGATACCGTTTGGGTGATAGGGCATTGTGGATCTGATGCAAGTGTTGTGTCTGGGTGAACCCCACTTGTTTGGCTGAAGCGGATTTATTTTGGGGGAGGAGGGTGTATCACACTTCTTGGTTCTGACAGCACTTGTAGTTTCTGTTGATTTTTATGCCAGGGCTCAACACCTCATTCTGGCAAAAGTAACTTACCTGTGAAAGGGATAGCAGCTTCCTGAAGTTTGGCCTAAGTTTTGAAAGGAATTACCTCAAGTCTGCCCTCTGCTTCAAGTATATTAATACCTAACATGTATTTTAGAAGCTTGCAAATGTTTCTCTTTATATTCTTCTTAGTAAAACCAAAACAAATATATTGAGAGGCATTCCAATATTTCAGAGATGGAAATGGATGCTTCAGAATGTTAGACAGGAATCATGGCATATAGACCATGTTTATATTGAAACAAGCTAATGGTAGTTTGTTTATGCTAGAAAGACAAAACAAATTCTATGAAAAGTTCCTGTAGACACTCTGCAGATTCAGTACACAGTGGATCTTGGATTAGAATTTGGATTATACACTGTGGAAAATGTTTTGAGTTCTGCTTTGTGTTACCTAATGGCATTAAAACATTAAGATTGACAGTAAAAATAGGCATATACAAAAACTAAACTTGTTTTCATTGATGTCTGTAATGTGCTACACAGTCAGACAGAAAAATGCATGGTGCCTGCCCAGCCTGCTCCTCTAAGTAGATGTCCATTGCTGCAATTGATTCCATTTGACTCTAGTCCTGGCCACACAATTATTCTAGACCCCACTGGGCTCTGGTACAAATTGGTAACGGAATAAAACAACCCCACAGAGACATAAGTAGCCACACTGATATTTTATGAAAAGTGCAGTAACATTTTGTATGAACATTTTTACTCTTGCCACATGTTGCAATGAAGATTATTCATGCATGGAGTGATCTTCTGTCTAACTGATGTTAATAAAATACAACTTTTGATTCTTCAGATGTGGTTGAAAATTGGCACTCTATGGAAGTTTTAATGCAATGAAGTTTTGGTCTTGAAGCTCAGAATTTTGGCTAGTAAGTTCCTGCATAAATGGTCTGACCAAAGTTCTTGACCTCAGTAAAAATGTGTTTGATAAGATGCATGAATATGTAGCTGCTTCTGGCTTTGTACACACAGAGTAAATCAAAATCAGTTTCAGCTTTCTTAATAATCATAGAATCATAAAATATCTTGAGTTGGAAGGGACCCACAAGGATCATCAAAATCCAACTTCTGGCCCTGCACAGGACAGCCCCAAGTATCACACCATGTGCCTGAGAGCATTGTGTTAATAAATTAATGTACTTGGCATATTTTCAACCTGTGTGTATATAACTTTTTTTAAGCTTAAAGTTTTAGTTAACAATGTACTCAAGGATGACAATGATTTTGGAGACATTGTGCTAAGTTATTGATGCTTTAAATTATTAGCTGCTTTATGGGGATATTTGATACATGAATATGTTGGCATAATGAGGGGCAGTGAGTACAGAAAGACAGGTAAGATAAAAGAATTATGACTGAAAACTTTTTAAAGCTTACTTATTTACTTTCTAAGTGTTTTGGCAACAATGTGTTTTGAAGAAGGAGGCTTCTGTTTGTAAATAAATGGCTGCAGATGGCTGTGACAGGGACTAAAACCAGACAGAACTCTTGGGTAAGTATATTGAATATAAGGATCTAGCAGCTTAGAATTCCTTTAGGTGAAGAAAATCGAAAAAACACCAAGTATCTTCAGTGAAAAGATGTGAAACTTAATTTTACAAGGATAGGGACCAGAAATGGGAGAGATTAACTCTGCAACTGTGAGAAACTCCACACACACACATCAACTTAAATTAGTGTAGTCTTTAGCTTGTTTGAAAATGCACATTACTTCTATGTTTCTGCTTGCACACACAGCAGAGTAACTGAGAAAAGCTGTGACTTGCTTTCATTGCAAAATGAGATGTATTGAAAGGTGTTGTGAAGATTTAGTTCCTCTTGCCTTGGCAGATTTTTGTTTGGTTTGCAGTGGACTTTATGTTTAAGACAGAGGTGAACAAAGAGGCAAGACTGCAAATGATCAAAAGGAGCTTAAGCTATAGCTCATTCCCTAAGTTTAAGATCTTAAAGTTCTCACAGTCTTACTCATACACCTTTTGATCATCTTCACTTGTGTTCGTTCCATAGGTATTTTGGCAACTGCCCATCATGATACAGGTTTCAGATGGCACCAGTCTTCCCCTCCCCCAGCTAAATGTGGCATGCTTTCTTGGTTTGCCCACTGCCCTATTTTTAACCAGAATTCTACCCAGTGCATACAATGATATACTTCGGGGTAGAACCCTTTAGGGAACTTGTATTTCTCACAGGCAATGTGAATTAACATAAAATATATCATGCACTGCAAGCTACCAGTCCTGTCTTCGACTTATTATTCATTTTTTATACAGACTGAGCAATTTTCTGCCATTTCTTTTCCCTTTTCCCCTCAGGTGCCTCCCAGGCAGACAGTGATCTAATAATGCAACGTAGCCAAAGGTGTAGAAAACAGCAATGCATTTTTGTGCATATTTGTGACTTTAAGAACAAAACTTCATGTATTAACATTAGCTTTTTCCATACTAAGATTAATTTATATGCTGCTGAAATTATTACAGAGTATATAAAAATACTTGGAGTCATGTTTCTGTGTCTGTTCTCATGTATCTGAAAGTTCCCACTTTGATGATAGCTTTGCCATTTAGCACATCGCCTTTGATCCCTCAGTGTCACGATACAATTTTTATCCTCAGTCTTGTTATTCTTTGTCCTTCTGTTCATTCTCCACTTGGGGTAAGAATCATCTTCATTCTACTGTGTAGTAACTGAGCAATTTAGTATTGCTAAGTCAACTGACAGGGCTGTTGGAAGCAAACAGTTGAGCTTTCAGAAAATTGCAAACATGTCCTCCTCACTGCTGGCAAAACCATTTATATAAGTCATCTGCCACTATAACTCAAGTGAGAGTTATAAAGGTTACTAGTGAAAGTGGCTTCTGGGCTTCCTAAGTTTAGTCACTGCTGACAGTCATCTAAGATCTGCAGTATTATCTTGCCTGATCTCAAAATTTTAAACTATCTGAGTGGACATACTCCAAGATCATTTAGAAATGTACTGTATGTTCCTGCATAGGATTGCATATGTGTGGAATGAGAGATTTCTGAATGTATGTAGGATACTGATGGGAAATGTATCATATGTGCTTGACCACAGGATGAGCAATTAGCTCAAGACATCTTGATCTACGCAGAGCTGGAGAAGAAATGCACCATTGCCTCAAATAAAGCATTCTGCTTGTGAGATGATTGTTGCAGGTATATGGTCTACAGCAATTATGTACACAGTTATGCTTTAGTTCCCTCAGTCTCACTTGACCATGAACCCCTATAGAAATGAGGGTTGTGACAGTCTAAAAATTTTTAGTTTAGTTCCTGGTCTTGAGTCTGTATTTATTGAATGTAACTAGGGGAGAGGTGCTACAGGAATAGCATACATAGACAATTGTCATATCTAAGCTTTCTTTACTGTGGCTTTTAAGATTCTGTTCTGGACTACATAGACTCCCATGTGATGGTAAGAAGGCTCCCAACATATGTTATGAAGAACTAAGAATTAAACTGGAGTAGAGTATTTCATGGTTTAACTGAATAACAGAGGTCCTCACAAATAACATGTACCTCCATTCACGTAAAGGTAATAGAATGCCCAAGAAGGATACAGCCTCTCAAAATTTTTCCCAGATAGCAAAGAACTTTTGATTGTATGGCACAGCAACACCACAGTTGTAATGACAACTAGCTACTCTAATTTGGGTTATGGCTTCTAGAAACATTATCTAAAAGTAGTTTATATAAAATTTCAGGCCATAGGATGACTTTTTCAGCGCTTATTTTGGAAGGGTTGAATTTCTGATTAGGATCTGAATGTCTGCATGCATCTGACATGTAGAAGTAAACCAATCAAACAGGAAAAGAAATAAAACAATCATATATAAACTATCATATTATTGTCATACTTGTTCAGAGGCTCTGGTTCTTACACCTCACTTTTGCAACTGCCTTTTCTTACCACACCCAGTAGTTAATATAAGTGACCCATAAAGACCTCCATGCAGTTGCTAGAGAAAGGTGGTTTTGGTGCCCCCAGTTCCCTCAGTCATCAGTGGACTGCACACAAAATCTGCTGTTTCTGGTAAGTAATCAGACCAGGCAGAGTCAGTGTTGCTGATTCAGTGTTACACTCTAGTTCCCTGTATCACTAATAGCAAGGTAGTTTTGCCTCTTCGTGGTGGCAAAGTCGTTTTTCAGAGGTCTTGCATGGCTAATCTCACTAAATGACCTCATTTCTGAAATTTACTTTGCCAGAGGTACCACCAGAAAGGGATGATTAGATTCACCCAATGTACTGGTTATTGGAATTTTTGTGGATTTGTCCTCTGTAGAAAGGTAACAAACCGTAGAGAGGTGTCAACTTAAAAAATGCAAATCAATAGATTTTCTTTTGCAGGGAACTTAACTAGGAAACATTTTTCAACTGAGGCTGGACTGAAGGAAAAGACAAACTGTACCAAGTGATTTTGCCAGACTTTTGTACTGTCAGTGTTTAATATACAACTTCATCTGCGCTTTTTGCTCTCTAGAATAAACTTTTTTTTTTGAGAAATGTATGGAATAATTTTTTTTTTGCTTTAAAGTACATTATGCTTTATGTGACTTTTTTGGGGACAGGGAGTTGGATTCAATGCAATGTAATCTTAATTTCCTTTACTGTGAAATTAGTGAATGATGTGGATAAACTGTTCTATAGCTGTGTGAATTCATGTACCTAATCCCTGCTCCTTGCCCATTTTATTTGAGGTTAGTTAGTTCTTTGTCTGGAGTTGAGTTGCTAACTGTTTGACAACATTGAAAAGCAATTGTGTGTAATGTTTTTTGTTTGTGCAGCACCATGTGCATTGTGGTTATGGAATAAATAATAATTGAAATGGAATTTGAAAGAGATTATTTATTGTCCTTTTATCAGTTTTCTTAGATTGAGAAACATCTCCATGTCATTTAATGAAAATGTAATGTTTGGATGTTGTGAAGATATCTGATTACTCTCATGAGGATCTAAATTAATTCCTCTGAATTCACTGTTTATGAGTGATTTGGTATAATATTGATTTTATTTTTGCCCTTGAACGCAGTTGAGAGAAAACAAGGGGATATGACTTGTCATGAAATATTTTCAGCACTGTGAATGAGATGAAAAACTTGCTGGTATATAGGATTAGCATGCATGTGTGATTCTTTTCAAAGGTACAGTGTTCAGTGTGCTTTTTAGAAGCAGTAGTTTAGATGACTAGGCAGTATTTTTGATCCTTGTAATGACAGTCTAACTTGTTTTAAGGTTTAAAGTAGTAGTAAATATTTGAGTGCAGTCAGTTGCAGAGTGTAATCGCTGTGAGAGAGCTGGGTCTGATCAGTCTCAAGAAGAGCAAACTGAGAGGGGACCTCATTTATGTATATAAGTATCTAAAGGGGACGTGCCAAGACGATGGAGCCAGACTCTTCTCAGTAGTGGAAACTAATAAAACAAGAAGTAAGGGACAGAAACGTGTGCGCAGGAAGTTCCACCTGAATACAAGGAAGAACTTTAATATATAAGTCACTGTGCACTGGAACCAATTGCCCAGAGAAGTCATGGATTCTCCCTCACTGGAGATATTCAGGAACCATTTGGATGCAATCCTGAGCCATGTGCTTTAGGATGGCCCTGCTTAACCAGGGAGGTTGGACTAGATGACCTACTGTGATCCCTTCCAACCTGACTGATTCAGTGATTCTGTTCTGCTGTAAGGATTTGAAGAAAGGAGAAGTTTTAAGGGTAATACTGAAGAAGTATCAAGAAACACCTGGTTTGTTGTGTGGAAATTAGGCCAGCAAAAATTCTTACATGTTCTTGCAATAATAGGTACATGGTAATTTCCATGTTCTGCAGTTGTTGTTTTTCCTCAGGAGTATGTTTTTAGAAAATCTAAATGCCTTACACCTATGCACTTCTTGCCGACCTGTGTCCACCCTCTTTCTTTACAAAGACTTAAGGAGGGGCCCTTGGTGGTTACTGGTAAGGAGGGGCTGTTCTGCAGGTGTAACAAGGTCTCATCCTGTGTGAAGAGGGAAGTCCTGAGCTGGAGGTTTTGTTCAGGCCTGTTTGTAGAAGGTGCCTCTTACATATATGAATTTGGTTTTTTTAACAGAAGAAAAAAATTCAGTAAGGCATGAGTGTGCACTAAGTAAATTGATATGCTGACAAACTAATAAGGGAAAAGTTGCAGTTATCTAAACTAGATCAGTAAAAGAATTCAATATTAAAAATTCAGTGATATGGATTACCAAGAAGCACACATTACTTAGTTAAAAACATGATGAAATTTGCAATTAAAATATTCACTGTCAGATAGAAAAGTCCAGAGAAGTTGAAGTTAGTGCTTGTTAAAATACTATCTGTAAGGAGACTTCCTATGGTACTTATTAGGCCTGCTTTGAGGTTTTCACTGTTTAAAGGTGGCCTGTGTACCTGTCCTTGTTATCCCCGACATGTATCTTGTCCTTTCTCTTAGTTTAATTATGTGCCCCAAATCTGAATTGGCCCGAGTAGTTACTATGAATGAGGATTAAATATCTCCTAAAGAAGCCTCAAATGTGAGTTGCTGTTCCTCGTATTCTTATAATGCTGTCTTTCCTGTTTCCCAACTTATTTTTCAGTGCAGTAGAGACGGCTATACTTCATGTTTACATCAGTTTGTGTAGAATAACTTGATGATCTGTAGAGATTTCTGCTGGTGTAAACAAACAACCTATGCCTACAGCCCTATAACCTGACCATGGTGGAGCTAAAATCGTGTTCGCAAATTGGCTTGTGGAGGTGAAGTATTATTCCTAAGGTCTGTAACTGCCTTCTCCCAGTATTTGTATTTTTCTACCTTCTTGTCCAAAGCCAAATGGATTCTTCTCCTTTGTCCACTCATGATGAAAATTCCTGACAGAAAGTCAACATCCTTGTTTTTGTCAGTAACCAAACGTCTGAAACCAAATCTGGCACCTCTAGTTGGACTTTTCTGGAGTCTAAACAACTGAGTGGAATTTAAGTACATTCATCGTATTTAGTTGAGATGATATGCAGAGGTCCCATATTGCCAAGCTGTCTGTTTTCTGCTCAGGGAAATATATGGTTGGTGCAACACAACATCTAGGAAAATAATGGGAGAGCATTGTGTTTGGAAGACCTTTTGGAGTGTGTGGAGGCAGAACAGTGGCAAACTTATATTATGCCACTTATGTGAGAAAAAAGTATTACAGGGTTCTCTGTGGTAGTTTGTTCTCTGTAGTTGAAGATGAGATGCTGCATAGGGAAACATTGGTGATTCACATGGTGTTTGCTCCTGAGAGTTTGAACAGGTTTGTTTAAGATGTGGTAGATCCAGATCACCTGAGGGCTTCAGGTTTTCAGTCACATCTTGCATACATTCTTGTGCTGCATAGAACTTAGGTTATGAACCATATCAGGTCTGCATTGTTTGACTTGCATGAAAATTAATCAAGCAATGTAAGTAAAACATTCAGTGCTGGTTTGCTTACATATTCTCAGAGCGCTAGGAAGATCTTTGTTTATAGTCTTTGGTTTTACTCTTGCTGACCTGGTATCAGAAATTTCCTTGACAATAAAATAAATAGGTTAGAACAATCCCACAGTGGGCACTAAAATTAATTAGATACATACTTCTGCAGGAGTGAGTTGTTCATAAATATGTTTTTCCATAGGGAAATTGTTGTGACTTCTCAATTAAGGTGTTCTCTGTTTCTTTCTTTGTCAAACGTATTTTATTATCTAAAGGCAATACAGAGTTAGACATTGTTTGCCAGTTTAGCAACAGTAATAATTTTATTTTGCTGAAGTGCATGATGGTCACATCAGAGCCTGAGTTCACGGATGCTCTAGGCCAAAGTGATTGCGGAGACTAACCTGTCATCTTCCACTGCCCTGCCCAAACACACATACTCACAAAAATCATACATTTGGATTTTACAACTTATTTTCATTGTACCTCTGCCAATTACAATATGTTATTCATGTATGACTTTCCAACCAATCTTTCCACCTCTGCTTTGTTTTTTCTGCTCTCTCTTTTGAATGCACAACCTCTGAAATTGCATAATCTTTTTCCTGGGAATTTTATCAACCAACTATTGCTGAGAGTCCTTTAGATTTTTAGGGCAATTCAAAGTTCTCAGGAGCTAACAAGTAGATTTTCATATGTCATTTGGAGCAATCTCATTTGTCTCATGAACATACAACCTTGATCATTGTAATAGAGCCTGATACTGAAAAATACCAAGTGGTGGTAGCAAGTTTTCATTTGCTATGAGGTGTTCTGGTAGAATGACTGTCTTAGAGCAGTGAGGTATTCACTGTGTGGTTTTTGCATGGTAGAGAGAGAAGAAACTGAGAGGGAAAAATCAGCCCTGTAACATACTTTCTCTAAGTGAAGGAAATCTGTTATAATTGTTCAACATTTATTCCTTAGCTGCTTCTGAGTATCCAGTCCAGAATGATTTGCAGTCTCCCATGCAATATCCAGCTGTTAGAAATATTTCATTAGACCATTTTAATTTCTTTTTCAATGTATTACATGCATGTGTCTTATTCTGAGGCAGTTGGTTTTGACATTAGACTTAATAATCCCATTTTGTATTTATAGTTGTCCCAGTTATAAACATTTATAAACCTTCCTGCAATTTTGCAGTACTCTGCAAAGCCTTCTATGGTGTTTAATTGCCTATATCCTCCACTTCATTAGTTGTCTAAGCAAATAATTTTAGATTTGTATTAAATAAGAGGGTTTTTCTTCTATTTGAATGTTTTTCTGTCCTATGTGGTAACAGATGGGTTTTACTTAGTTCAATGAACCAGACAGAAAAAGAGCAGAATTTGCAGTAAAATACTGTTGATGTTGCATTTTTATTCACACACAGTAAATCAAG
>NW_008685135.1:65274-74754 GCF_000695815.1 Acanthisitta chloris | reverse complement strand
TCAGTGTAATTAATTAAAATGTATCCACCACACTTTGTGAAACAAGTAGCTTTCCTGGTCTGGATGGGCTTGTAGGTACAGTTTGTGCATTTCTGACTGAAGCCATGTCAGCATAAGGAGCTCTTGTGTTGTGCTCCAGGCTGCTGTCTCTTCTTCCTGCTCCAGTAACCATCCCTGTGTGCCTGCACAGCTGTTTGTGGTACTGTAGAATGAGCTGGATGAGGAAACATCCTTTTTTTTTTTATTTTCCCTTGGGACACTTTTGATTAAGAATCCATTCCCTATTCCAGTTGGAATGGCCACACATGGCTGTGTAGCCACAACTAAGGGATGGACACAGAGGAGAGAATACACTAAGCAATAAGAGCTGCTTCAGTTTTACCACCACTGGAAGAAACTATTTCATATTCTCCACACAGCTGTAAAACATACTTATCCCCTCTGATTTTTGTTTTTCCTTCCTTTTAGGCCGTCATATTTACTGAAGAAAGTAGAGAAACTTTGGCCATAGGAGGAGTGTGATATCCCTCAAACTTTTGAAGTAAGTTTTGGCATTTAGAATCATACTTTCCCTGCAACATAGAAACTCCTGTGGAGTTCAGTTCCATAGTTTCATTCCTTTGGACAGGAGCTAAAGAAAGTAATAATTTTAAAATCAAGAATATATCACTTAGCAAATGCATTTTTGCTGATGCTCTTTCAGACTGGCTTGGTAAATGATTTGTATATGTAACTGTTTTGAATGAAGGATTTTGGATAGTTCCTGCTTTTAATCTGTTACATCTTTACTGTAGTTCCACTACTGCATATCTGACCTGATTCTAATAGCTCTTTGTCATTGTAAATAGAGAATATTTCTATAGGAACCAGTGAAATTACCAAAGTTGCAAAATATCCCTCATCTCTCCCTTATCCCAAACACTCTCTCGACTCTCATTTGCATTTATTAGTAGGCTATTTTAAGCTATCAGAATTTCTTTTTAAAAACAAAAATTCTTCAAAATGGTGTTCTTGTGCCTGTTCATGAAAAGAGGCAATATTACAGTATATTTGACCAATGAGCTGTGTCATGATTGGCAGAAATTACTCCTGTAGAGGATGGTGAGTGGGATAAGCATCAACCTTTCATCTGCGTAAGAGAACAGGCTGTAACCTAGCTAATAGAAATACAGGTTTCAGTATTCCATATGCTTTCTAAGGATTTGATAACAAACATTGCTGACAGCATACAGTTAGACAGTGAGCTGGTTTAATTGCAACTATTGCAAAAGCAGCAGGAACACAGAATGATGTGAATGTTGCTCATAGTGTTCCCTGGCAGGGACAGCTTGGGGTGGCTGGAAAGAAGCCTGGAACTGTAAGCAAAGACGCTTATTCTTGTACTTTGATTCCTGCTATGTTCAGGGAAACAGGACTCTGGAAACCCAGGGCATGTGAGATATGTGACATTGAATTTCATCACCTCACTGGAGGAGACTGTAAACCGTTGAACATCTGAGTCAAAAGGGAAAATTGTGGTATTTGGTGGAGCATCTGCTTTCTAGGGAGACAAGTGCTATATGTAGAATCTTCTTTGATATTAAACACACCCTTTGAAAACTCATCCAAAGACTGAAGAAAGACCTGAAACAGTGGTATATAGCAATTTTATTCACAGTGCTGCTTCTGTGAAGTGAATTCACTCATAGAATTTTAGGGGTTGGAATGGACCTTACAGTTCATCTAGTACAAAACCCACTGTCATGGGCAAGGACGCCTCCCCACTAGATCAGATTGTTCAAGGTCTCATCCAGCCTGGCCTTGAACACTGCCAGGGTTGGGGCAGCCACCACATCCCTGGGTGACCTGTTCCAGTGTCTCACCACCCTCACAGTAAAAAACGTTTTCTTGATATCTGGCCAAAATTTCTCCTCCTTCAATTTGAATCTGTTACCCCTTGTCTTATCACTGCAGTTCCTAACAAAGAGTTCCTTTCTGGCTCCCCTGTAGCCCCTTCAGATACTGAAAGGCTACTATGAGGTCTTCACGCAACCTTTTCTTCTCCAGGCTGAACAGCCCCAACTTCCTCAACCTGTCTTCACAGGGGAGATGCTCCAGTCCTCTTATCAACTTCGTGGCCTCCTCTGGACTTGCTCCCACAGTTCCATGTCCTTATCATGTTGCAGGCACCAGAACTGCACACAGTATTCCGGGTCTCACAAGAGCAGAGTATAGGGGAATAATCACCTCTTTTGACCTGCTGCCCACACTCCTTTTGATGCAGCCCAGGATACGACTGGTTTTCTGGGCTGCTAGCATACTGCCTGCTCATGGTGAGTTTCTCATCCACCATCACACCCAAGTCTTTCTCCTCATTGCTGGTCTCAATCACTTCTCCACCCAACATGTAGCTGTGCCTGGGATTGCCATGACCCAGATGTAGGACCTTGCACTTCATTTGGTTGAACTTCATGAGGTTTGCATTGGCAAATTGCAGGGGCATTCCCATAAACAACTAGCATGGCTGCTGGCGTGAAAATGGAGAGCTTTTGCATTTCTCGTAGCAAACTTAGAAAGCAGGATTTCAGGAGCAGCAACAAATAAGCCTCCGCAAAACTAACCTGAGAAATAAATCTGTGGATTTGATTGCCTATAGAAGTTGTCTGCCTTGATGTGGAACTGGGTCAGCCAGGGAACTTGCATAAGGCCGAATATTTTACCACAGATTTCAACTCTGGAGGCCAGGGAAGGGAAAGTTTGGATTGCCCCATCAGAAATACTACAGTCCTTGACATTAGCATTTTTTGTGACTGATATAGTTCTGCTGAAATGTATTTGGATTGGGTCAGTATTGCTGATAAATTGTGTAAATTACTGTGCAGAACAGAAAAGTAACTTTTTGAGCACAGGTAGGAGCCATTACAAGAAACGTTTTCCTGCCTGAAGAGGCAAAGCTTGGTATTCTGACAGCCTTCACGAAATGGAGGAGTTGGATATGCTTCAGACCAAGAAGAGAGAAATGCTAGTGTTAAAATCCCACTCAAGGCTGCAAAATGTGAAATAGTATTACCATGTGTTCAAACTGATGTTTCAGAATATGATCCCACACCAGGCTGCATATGAGAGGTGGCTGGCCATCGTAAGCAGCAGAGAACAGAAATCACAAAACTCGTGCTTGGATTCTGTGTGGGTTGTTTTACTGTCCTTTGGGATTTATTTGACTATTTAGAGAGGTTCTCTTCATCCCTTGGAGTCAGAGGTTCATTTGGCATTCCCATCAGTGACTGCCACATCAGGGTGCAAAGTTTGGTGTCAGTATTCAGTTCATTACAGGGAACTTGGAATAAGACTTAAAGTAATTTTTATAGCCATTACTCTCTAAATATCTGCTTTCCCTAAGATGTACCAATAATGCTGCAAACTGAACAACTGAATGGCCAAGTTTACTTAAAACGGATTTGTTTTTTGTAGGTGTTTCTGTCAATGAAGGGATCAGATTTGATGCATTGTTATGAGTCATTCACCATCAACACTGAGTTATGGTTGCACCAAAAAGAGTTATATTTTAAGTCTTGCTTACACCAGTTTATCCTTCTCCATACATACTCTCAGTAATGCTGGTACAAGAACTTGTGCAGCTCTGTAGTCCATAGTATTAGGAAACTAATCTATGTCAAAATTGACTGTTTCTTAGTACCTACTCAGTGCTACTGAGATTCCATTCCCTGGTTTAATTCACTTTGCAGCCCCAGAAATGCTCATGTTGGCCCAAGGGAAGAAGCAGGAGCAAGCATCTGGTTAGGCTGCACCACTTATTTTGGTGGAAATGCCAGCTTGAGATGTTCAAGTTATGCGATAGCTGCCGATGCAGTGATAGCAGCACAGAGCTTAGCTGTCTGGTAAGCACCTTTGCGTTCAGGTGGGTTGCAGACCAGACTGAAACCTTTGCAATTGAGGATTCACTGTTGTCTGTGCGCAGTGGCAGTGTCTACTTCACTGGCTAGTGCAGCTCTGCAGGAATGAAGCTCTGATGCTGTGGATTCACTGACCACACCACTTATATTTTGGTATGTGTGGGAGAACTGGGAGGGCTTCAGTTCACTTTTGTCTGGCCCCACAGACTGAATTTTCATTACCAGCTGTAGTGTATTAGGTGCTGTTCTGGAGTACATATCCAAGTTTCCTTTGATACAAAAGGATGTCTCAGGATTGCTCCATGGACTGAACTAAAGCACAGTGAATGGTCAGGATGATTGGGAAAATATTTTTGAAAATATACATCTGATCTGAACAAAAATGCCAATGTAAGCATACCAAGGGTGACTTTGCTCTGCCTATACATGCTGCCATCAGACTTGCACTGTGGTATCAATGGGGCTTCACTTGTACATGACTCTCACATTCTTTCTAGTTCCATTTCAAAACTTGTTTTGGTGACAGTTCTGCAGCTAGTCCCACTGTTGCTCTCCAAGCTCTGAGTCTGATGTATTCGTTCACTCTGTGTGGGTGATAATGCTCAGAAAGAGAGATATTTTCTGGAATAATTTTATTACCTATCTATCTACCTTGGCAAGATTCCATGAAAATTGAGCTAAGTATGACAATATGAAGTCTAAGTAAAATACAAACTTTTTTGCTGGACTGTTCCTGGTGGGCATGTGTGCTCTCATGAAGTTTAGTACCCAAAGAAGGAAACTTCTTATTCCAGACTGACTGCAGATCTTCAGCTGATGGAGACACTGAATCGTAGAATACCAGGTTGGAACGGACCTCAAGGATCATCTGATCCAACCTTTCTTGGCAAAAGCACAGTCCAAACAAGATGGCCCAGTGCCTTGTCCAGCTGAATCTTAACAGTGTCAAACACTGGAGAATCCACCACTTCCCCAGAGAAATTATTCCAATGACTGAATGTTCTAACTGTGACAAAAATTTCCTCTTGTGTTTAATTGGAATCTTCCCAGGAATAACTTGTACCTCTTAGCCCTTGCTTTTGCCCCGTGACTCTATGTAAAAAGGAAGTATCCATCTTCATGGAGCTTTGCCAAAAAGAGGCAGTGTAAAGACAGTGCTTGAAAGTGTTGCATTTGCTGTGTAATGGAAAATATTGAATCTGAATAATCTAAGAAGCACCAATGAAAGAAACCTTGATGTGTATTTGAAAAATGAGCTGTAGCAACTGCTTCCATTCTTGTTTGAAGGTATTATCAGCAATAGCTATGCTGAAGGTTCTTGGTGTTTTGATAGACAAACATTGCACATCAGTAGGAAGACAAATGAACCCACCAACCTATGCACATTTCTCTGTTTACCTCTGCTTTTCTCATACTATTGGTTTTTTTTAGATCAAGCTCTAAGGCCTGGATTCTGAGCTGGGTGGTACTGCAGTATCAATAATTGCAGAAATATTTTTTGTCTTAGCACAGTTGAAAAGTTTTTTTTTCACTAACTGGGGATCAAAGTGTATTTATAGACAGAATTGTGCCATATGGCTACAGTCTGTAGTAAATTCAAGTGCTTTTATAAAGAAGCCCTTAATTTTGAAGGGATCCCAGTCTTTTTTGTTATGCATAAATTTGAATTTCTGGATCAAGGATAAAGAAATTAAGTATTTTCTTTTTTTAAAGAGCTAAATGCTGACTCTTAGTTTCCCTCCTGTTCTGGAGCTAAAACAGCTTAGCAGCAGTGTTTGAATACAGTTTCAGTTAAACCAGTTTTGGAAAATAGTTTGGCAGGCTACAATGGAGTAAGGCCAAAGCATGTTAGAGCTAAATTTTAAAACCTAATTCTAAGCTGCAGTTATAACTGTAATGAGTTATAAGTGTAATATAAAACTCAAATAAAAAGTTTGTCTCTTGCATTGCCTCCTTTTTTCTTCTTTTTCCCATTAGTTGTGCTAGGCTGCTAGAAACAGGGCTCAAAGTTCTCATGAATCCTTCATTTCTTCTGCCTGAGACTCAGTCAGTGTGGACAGGAAATTACATAGTTAAGTAGTTATTTGAAGTAGCTTACTTTTTAATCCTATTATCATTAGGTACATTTTCACATACCTTAAAAAGTTAGTTGTATGGAATCTATAGCACTGCAGATAACTGATCTTTTTTCTTTGCTGTGTCATTTCTTGCAAAATAGTTGAATCAAAGGCTGTTTCCATTTCCCTTGATACCTTTCGGGGTTGTACAAACACAACTACTTTCAACTGCTTTAGTTTATCTGCTGTTGACTTTAGATGTACAATTTGCAATATGACAGGATGACTGCAGGATATTATTTTCAAAGTGTGTATGAAATGGATTGTGCATCTTTTTTTTCCCACAGTGAAAATGTCTAGACTCTTCAGAACCCTTGTAAAGCTGTTATCCAGACAAATTACTTCCATGAATTTGAGTCACATCAACCTCAAGAATTATCCAAATAAATGGGGGCATCAAGTCATTTTACTCCTAGCTATACTACAAAACACACCTCCTAATCCGTAAAGCCGACAGGACAGGCAAGAAAATTCTTCATAACCTACAGCCCAACTTCTTTTTTTTTTTTTTTAATAACAGGAAGATGTTCAGTTTATCTGAGAGTTAAAAATATTTCCCAGCAGAGTGGGTGTTCTGTTGCATAACACTTTTTTCTGTCTCTGGGTATTGCTAGATGTCATAAGGAATAACTTGTGGCTAACATCTAATGC
The DNA here is from genome assembly GCF_000695815.1 of Acanthisitta chloris. Classification (NCBI taxonomy): domain Eukaryota; kingdom Metazoa; phylum Chordata; class Aves; order Passeriformes; family Acanthisittidae; genus Acanthisitta; species Acanthisitta chloris. The sequence goes on along the minus strand of NW_008685135.1, from coordinate 68,093 downwards.
CAAGCCTAAGAGCAGGAATCCATGTAATACCCAGGTATAGTTTTAGGGAGATGTTTGATTCATTTGAGGGAGGGAGAGATGTCATATTCCTAATGGTCAGTAGCTTCTCTTTGATCTTTTATACTGTTTCAAAATTCATACCAATGCCAAAAATGAACTCCTCCATATCCATGACTTCTCTTCAGGTTTTGATTGCACTTTACAAATAGCTTTTGATCGAGCATGTGCTTGTTAATTGTGTTTTCTTTGTGTGCTATATACTCAGTTTGATAAACTTTGAACAAAGAAATCCTCTGAACACCACTCTCATTCACTTAGAGTCAGTCCATCTCTCTTTTACCCAAGCTTTAGTGAATGTGCTGCTTTTTACTTCCAAGCAGTTAAGATTATGAACATTATTTTGTTTGGTCTTTTGTCCTTTGTGGAAGAAAGGGGAGAAGAAAAGAAGCAATATGAATAAGTTGAGTTAAGCTAAGTTAAGGAAGAGCCAGATTCATAGTTTTAACAATTTTCCCAGTTGAATGATACTTTCATGCTCTGTTTATGTGTTGCCTTTGAAAAGAATACATTAGAAGAACATAACTTTAATCCCATGAATAGCTTTCTGAGGGGGTTGGTTTTTTTTCGGAGTTTGCATTATAGAGCTTTAAGAACAGGTAAAATGAAAGGCAATATGAAATTACTTTAACCCTTGAAGGAGTCATGGCATTGTCATCACATCACTGATCCCAGTGCGTGTTTTATGGTGATAGGCATGAAATGGTAGAGTTAACTGTCTCTGTTTTCTCAGATGCATTTTCTACCCTTTTGGATAGTTTACATCTAGGTCATGTCACAAATTCTAATGCTACACACTCATACAGCTATCACAGCACAGAGCAAAGTTAAACTTAAAAAACCTAAATAATGGTTTTCTGAAGGAGTGTCTGTCTTTTTGATCTCTTTGATGTCTGTCCTCAGTAGCTCTACTGCGTTTTTCTCTTTTTTTCATGTATTGGCTTAATAGCTGTCACCAGGTTCGTATGAATCATTGCAGTCCAGTGCTGAGCCCACTGACATCCTTCAAGGGTAAACCCATTTTTTTCCTGCTCATCAATTTGCTGTTACCTGCCCTAAACACCCTTTTAGAAGTATTCCTGACCATTGCACAGTTGTCTGCAGTTTGTGGTGGATTTTGCAATTCCCATCAGAAAACCTCTCTTTTTAAGGCCATTTTTAAAAGACAATCAGTTCCAATGCTTTTGAGATTATTTTTTTTCTTCATTTCTCTTTGTGATTGTAGAGAATTTCAGAGTAAGTGAAATATGTTCAGCTGTATCTTTGTGAAGTCTTAACCCTCCTGCTTAGGGCATTACCTAGCTGTATTTGACATGTAGAACAAATTGCCTTGAAAATTTCAGAAGAAATACCTATTTATGATGTATGGCTAGAAGAACAGCACTTTTCTTTTTCAAACTTTTAGTCTCAGAGTTTTCAAAGTTTTCTCCCAGCATTATGTCAGCAAGAGGCTGTACTCTGTCACCATCCAGTTAACCTTTAAGGATAATTAGACTGAGGTAAGTTCTACTGGAGAGTTACACACGAGTAGGTAGAACATCTACATCATTCAGAAGTAAAGTAATAGCAGATGTTTTTGTACACAACAGACAGTCTTCTATGGCAGGCTTCCCTAAGTATCTGCAATGCTGTTGCTGAGTATCAGTTTTAATTGATTTTTGTTTTCTGTTTTAAAGTTTTGTACCCATAGAGTTTGGAAATAGAGAGGAAGTTAGCCTTTAGGGAAATCCCTGCCTAAATCAGAAGAAGATGCCAGTTAATTCCAGATGGGTCATGTGGAATATCTTCAAGGTTGATTTTTGCCTTTTGTTCTAGCCAGAATTCTGCTGTGCATATAATGAGAGACTTTTGAAACTATGTTTGGCTAGCACCATAAAACATGTCTCATTTGTGTACCACTGAAACTTTGCTAGTAAGTACAGAGTTGCTCATAATCCAGAAAATCATAAGGGGTTCATATCCTTTTATCAGGACCCAGACTTCCTGCCTTGGATTTCCAAACTTCCGTACTATTTTGTTACTTTCATTAGAGCTTGTTATTTTTATTTTAAGTATACCAGATTTTGAGAAGGGTATTTTTTCAAAGTGGTTTATCACCTTAGAACAAATAACCTGAAAGAATCATGTTTCTATTAATGGATGAAACATGAACTAGTAATTGCTGTATTTTTCTCATTTTTTTTTCCCCCTCCCTTTACCTCTTTACATGGATAGATAATGTTTTAGGTAGTTTAATATCAGACATGGAGCTCCAGGTGCTTAGGTTGAGAAGGCTACATAGAGTTTTGAAACTGGAGGTATTTAGGTACTTTGATTTATCATTTCTAGATTTTGGTGGAGAAATGCTGAAGAACAACAATGATTATTCTTCTGTTATCATCAAAATATTTCTAAATTGTTTTTCTTTTGATGATTATACACCTACAGGTTGGGTGGGGAAGTAATTGAGACCAGCAATGAGGAGAAAGACTTGGGGATGATGGTGGATGAGACGCTCACCATGAGCTGCAGTGTGCACTAGCAGCCCAGAAAGCCAATGGAATCCTGGGCTGCATCACAAGGAGTGTGGGTAGCAGGTCAAAAGAGGTGATTCTTCCCTTCTACTCTGCTCTCATGAGACTCAGCTGGAATACTGTGTGCAGTTCTGGCGTTCTCAACACAAGAAGGACATGGAACTGTTGGAGCAAGTCCAGAGGAGGGACTGAAGCATCTCCCCCATGAGGACAGGCTGAGGAAGTTGGGGCTGTTCAGCCTGGAGAAGA
>NW_008685135.1:56158-65116 GCF_000695815.1 Acanthisitta chloris | reverse complement strand
TGAGACACTGGAACAGGTTGCCCAGGGATGTGGTGGCTGCCCCAACCCTGGCAGTGTTCAAGGCCAGGCTGGATGAGACCTTGAGCAATCTGATCTAGTGGGGAGGTGTCCCTGCCCATGGCAAGGGATGTTGGGACTACATCATCTGTAGGGTCCATTCCAACCCCTAAAATTCTCTGATTCCTTGATTAGAATTACAGTTATTTTTTTTTTGTGCCAAGACAAAGGATTCTACCTATAAAACTAGGAGTAATTTAAAATACTTTAAGGAATATTTTCATACTGGAGCAATTATTGTTTCCTGTCTGATGAATCAGTGTTCCTGCATTCAATGTGTAGTGCTCAAGATTAAAAAAAAAAACGAAACAAAACAAACCCTCAAATCCTCTTTAAAATTTATTCTGAGATGAGTTTTATGTTTGAAATTAATACTTACAATTGATCATTTAAATATATTGTGTTATTTGGTGGCTTTTAATATTCCAATCTCCTGAGGAAAATACTTACATTTTAAAATTACCTTAGTCAAGCTTAATTTCAAATTTGTTGATGGGATTGTTTTAACCTCTGCTGAAACAGATGGAACTACCTACTAGTTTTTGAAGAACACTCATCACAGAGACTGCCTTTTTCTTCCAGATTTATCACAAAATTAGCACAGTTGCAGTCAATAATGATGCATCCTTGGCATCTCAGTACCTGCTGAAAATCACATGTTGCAAAATTGCAGAGACATTTTGTCTGGGTCTCATATAACTCACAATGCATCCAGGTCACTTTTCATGCTACAGGATGGACTCTGGCACCAACTGATAATATGTCTGAAAGTTAATATTGGCGCGTGATACTGTTTGCACACAACTATTGAAAAACGATCATAATATTTACATGGATATGCAAGTATTTCAGTGATGGGAGATCTATATTTTTATGAGGGGCTAAAGGGAAGGCTATTTGGATAAAAGATGTCCAGGCAACTCTAGTGGGTCCATACAAGATTTTAAGATGTGACTCTGTTCTTCGCATTTAACAATTTCAGAAGGCAGAAAATAATGAAAAATTGAACCTAGTATGTATATGAAATGTGCAAATAAGGTTAAAATTAAAGGGAAATAAAAGAAAGTAACTGAAACATGGGAATTTTAGCACAGGGAGCGTCTGGTTCTGCTTTTGTCTCTTCAGCTGCTGGAAACTGGATTTCTGCATGAGAAATGCATGTGCACAAAACTAGGTCAGTTGCAGTTAACAGACCAGTCAATAATGGTGCACCCTTGGCATCTCAGTACCTGAGATGTACCTGCATGTGCATTTCTGGGGACAGAAATAAAGAGCAGTAGTTTGAGAACTGCATGCCAAAGTAGCATTTTCTGAATGCCAGTGAAGGAGTACATAGGTGAAAAAGGATCTTAATCAATGTATATTTGCTGACATGTAGATTAGGCATGCAGGATTTTTACACTAATTATCTGAATTTTATATGACAAAATTCATTATGTGTGTGTCTGTTGCTGGTGTAGAACATTTAAAGCTTCATGCTTTAATAGCATTTCCATGAGGAATATGTGCTTACTCTTTGTGCCAACATTTTTTGCATCATGTGAACATCTGTCATTTACAAGTGGTACTAACTAATGATCAGGTTCAATAAAAAATCAGCAACTTGGTGAAATAGTCCGTATAGTACTGGTAAGGCAAGTGGTGGCATTTCAAAATTAAAAGTAATTTCTGTGGCATTTTGCCACTCAATATTTTACCCAAAAGGGGTCGCGTATATTCTCGTTACTCTTATACAAGAAGATATCTCATGCCAGAAGCTTTTTTTCAAACAGTTAATAAAATGATATGTCTTTCCTGACTGTAATTTTCTAGATTATTGCAATTCAACTAGCAACCTGTTTTCTGGGTTTGGCACTTAAGAGAATGAATCTGTCCTGGCCATATTTTTCTCCTGGGGCAAGTATGGAAGGGTTTGTGGCCAGATCCTGCCTGTGCACACCCAGGCAGCTGGAACTCAAGTTGCCATCATTGCCTCCAGAACTCATGAGAAGTGAGGAAGGAGGACAGTTCTACTCCAAAATTGTGATCCAGCCATAATAACAATATCTTTTTGCATAGTAGGCACTGAGAAGCAATCTGAGAAATAGTGTAGTTTGCACCCATGCACACACATGAAGCCACATATGCACAATATGTGGAAGGATACCTCTTTGGTGACAACTGGTCTACTTATTTGCAGTGTCTGGATTTTTGAGGGCCTGGCTTGTGCATTTAGGGTAGGTTTTTTGAAACAAATAGATTTGACTGTATTAGGACCTAGTGTTCTATGGGATTTTCCCCACAACTTATTCACAGCATGGCTGGAGATGAGGCTAATTTTTGTGTAGATTTAGAAAAACTAATTGATTTAGAAGAAATAATAGGAGAAGTATCTTATTTCACTTAAATAAGTGGATGATAAGCATAAAAGAAATATGTGAACAGAGAATTAAAGAATAAATATGAGATAATTTGGTAACTAAATGGGCTTGATTATCTGTATTGCTAATGTTCAACACATATCAGTTAGAAGAAGATGTTTGAGGGAATTCATAATTAACTGTGTGAGACCCCCGACCTTCTCAGAATTTGGTGATGCCATTGAGGATCATTGGATGTGGCAAGGGCAGAAAGTGACTGAGGGGAGGAGGTGGTATAAAATGTTTATTAAGATACTTTGTGTTCACTGAAGATAGAATAAAAAGCTACGAATTTATGGGGCCTTCTGTTGCCACAACAAAGGAAAATTAGAAAATTGTATTTTACCCAATCTTCACGTGGGGAAAGTGATGGGCTGTCCCAACCACTTTCCAGTTGCTACATGGTAGAAATTACCATGAAAAAACATTTTCTAGTAATTTATTTTAACTAGTGCATCAGTTAGTACTACAAGTGTTTTTCTGCAAACAACGTTCATGTGCTTTGTTCCTCTATGCCATTTGGTAGTCACTGAAGGAGCTTCATAAGTACAGTAAATGCAATTTAATGCTCAAGTGACTTTTGATCTTTATGTGCAGAACAGCCTTCTGGAAAAACTGCAATTGCTGAGTTGCTAGCTTTTCCAATACGTCCAGACAATTTATATTGAAGATAAAGTTGCAAGTATAGAACCACTGTGCTGGCGGGCTGGGGGTACAGAAGCACATGTGTGCACACATGAGCTGGGCTTTGTCTGGGATATTTGTGTTATTCCTTATGTTATTTATTATTTTCAGAATATTCATTACCTTATGAACCAATGTTTGTGTTGTCTTACATATTGAAAGGGGTTTTTTTATGCTCTGCTGAAATGATTCTCCTCTTATTGCTGAACTTGTTCTGGATTTATACCAAGAGAAGGTCTGGTTTCTTTAGGCAGAGTTGCCAGTGTTTCAAGTGTTACACATTAAGTCAGATCTACATAGATCTGAAAGCAGCAGTCTTCGTCATGGTTATGCCACTGTCATGCATAGCTGTGATTTGATTAAAATACAAAATATCTTTCTTAATGGAAGCTCACACAAGGTTTTCCATGTATCTTTAGAAGATGCTGAACAGAGCCTTGCTGTCTGCAGTGCTCTATTATGTTGGAGCACTGCAGCCTGTGCAAGTGTAAGCTCTCTGGAAAGCCACAGCTTATGGTTGGGCTAGCATAGGGTCACTTCCTATACCTGTTGCTCAGTCCCCTGGAAATCTCTGATCAAGATCCCAGTGTGTGACTTTCAAGGTCAGTGTTGGGTTTTGCAGTGTTTCGAAGTCCTAGTCACGTTTTACCTGTAAGATGTTGCACAAGGTTAAGCTGTTTATTGACTTGCTTAAAAAATACTGAGAAATTTGAAAACCTTTTCAGAAAGTTACCCAGCTAAAGGTTATAATGTTCTTCAAACTCTTTTCCTGAGGCATTAAATGTAGCTGTGCTATTTAAAGCCAAGAATGAAAAGGAAACTCTCTGACATTAGTTGCCTCAGTTATAAATAATGTTAGATGTTAGGATTTATGTGATCTTGACATGGATGGTGTATATTCAAAATGCCTGGCTGGAGCATCCACATTTAATGTCAAAGGGTAGTGCTCTGTAACAGGGTTGCTATACTGCCTTTGCACTTTATTATTTTGGGGGTTCATATTTGAAAGAAGTGACGTTTGATTTTGCAGGGAGCAGAAAGTACCCCCAAGGAATACGGGGTGGTCTTAACAGCACTAACTTCAGACTGCAGAATGTTGTTTAACACTTCTGGGATTAAGCATTGCAGATGGGGCTTATTTATATCATGTGAACTAACTCATCCCATTTATGTTGTTTTGTATTATTCTGATATATAAACCTAAAACAAATCACAGCAGTGCACTTAGCACATATGTTCTGTCTGGTCTGCAACGTCTGCTGGTGGTGCTGGGCATGTCACAGTTCCATTTTTGCAGAATTGAAGCAAAATATTTCTCTGATTTAATGTTTCAAGTCCAGTACAGATCCAGGGACAGATCCTGCTTTAAATGCTTTGCCATTATTTCCAAGCAGTATTTGGTTGCAAAGGAGATTTTCCAAAACTTTTATGCAAGAATTTCTTAAATCAATTCTTATTGCCTTTGACTTAAGATAAAAGAAATATGGAATATAAACAACATGTGCATCTAATTCTTGGATTTCTATAAGCAAAAGAAAGCAAACTTAACTTTTGAAAACTCTTCTAATTGGTAGATAATTAATACATGCTTCATTTTAGATGTTTCATTATGAGAAAGTTGTGACACCTTGATTAGGTGACCTATATTTTTCTGGCTATTCTCTGTAATCCCTTTAAGATGTGCCATAAAGTCATATAGAAGCAAGTAAGATGTGTAATAGGAATTCCTTCCCTTCCTTTGCTCCACAATACTTTTGTAAGTGAAGCTATTTCCAGTATCATCCATGATTTCTTCTAGTCTTAAATTAGATCTATTCATTCTATCTCTCAACTCTCTTTTCTTCCTCTCTTGGCTCACATAAAAAAATGGGGCAAAGTGCACTTTTTTATATACATATGAAATGGAGTTGTTTTAAACATTTTTCTGTAACTCAACACAGAAAAATAATTGCAGCGGGGTTTTTTTCAAAAGAAAAAGATCCACTGGAGCCCGTTAGTGTATGCACTGATGTATGTATGCCCACACCAGATGCACTGATCAATGAGCTGAGAGTTGCTATGACCTAGGGATAGGAGTGGACAACCTCAGTTCAGTAGGAACCCCTGAAGCTAAGTCTACTTCTGCCATCAAACTAGCGAGCTGAGGTTGGGAAGGGAAAAGAGAAATTAGGTGAATCATTAGTTCTTTGCTTAATTTCCATTCTTGCACCATGAAAATAGGCTACTTTTGGGGCTTTTTGACTCCCCTGTGGAAGTGCACAGGAGCACACAGACAAAGCCATTAAAAAGAATATAGATTTTTATAGACATTTTAGGAGCCACCTCAGGAGTTTAGGCATGTGAAAGGGCTCTTGTTACTTCTACTTTAAAATCAGTGATTAAGTTCCCTTTAGAGAATCACCAGCTTTTGTGCAAATCAATTCAGTTTTCATCAGGGAATGGGTTGAGACTTAATTTTGATCTTGAGGTCATTGCTAATACTTTCCTATTATCACCAAAAACAATATTCCAGGATTTTAATTGTAAATAATTCTCTATTGGATTTTCAGGGGTTTATTATTTTATTTTGTGTGGTTTTGAAGGACAGGATACGTGGATTTGTTCTGATGTTAGCTTCTAAGAGGCTTTTGCTTGTGGCTTACACAAGAGTGTGTCACAGAAACTAAGTAACCACGAGGTGAAAGGTAAAGACCTGTTACTGATTAAAAACAGTGAGTAAACCCAACAAGCTTTATATAATTTTGCAGGCATTTTCCAGCATGGAAGATGATTGTTAATTATGTATCTCAGGAATGAAGCAGAAATGCAGTTAATAGCAATTTTCTGGACAGAATTGGTTTTTGTTTATAGGAAAACAACCTTCATTAAAGATAGTAACTGGAAAGATTTCCCTTTTTTTGATACTGGGAAACAAGACCACTTTCAGCCTTTCCATTTGAAATATTTTTAAACAAAAATGAAACAACCCCCCACCACCAATATTCCAACAACAATAAAAAAATCCAAGCAAACTGAGAAAAGAGATTGATTGGCTGGAGTCAAAGAAAGTAAGATGGAGGATGATTGTCTTATACTATAGAAGGACTGGGAAATAAATTTTCAGTTGGTTAACTCAGGTAATGAAGAAAGTGGTAACTAGAACAGAGTGACCTTAAAAAACCATAAACATTCAAAACAGCTTAAAAAACTATAATATCTGTAAATAATTATATAAAATTTAATATTAAATAACTCAGACCCCACTTATTTGGGTAAAAAGCTTGGGGTTTTCTCTTTATTAAGTTTTTGGATTTAAGTACTATTTTAAAATGTTAGTTGCATTTACATAGGCTCAGATAATTACTATGAAATGTGCCTTATTACTTACCTAACTTGCCTTTAGAAGAAAATATACGTGGTCAGTAGTATGTTACCACACATTTGCCTCAAACATGGACTGTTGTGAGAAGTTGAATACTTTTTCCTTTTTTTTTTAAAGTTTCTTCAGTTCAGTATGTTGTGAGTTCCATCAGCCTTATGGAAAAGCAGAATACGATGTTATCCAATAGCTTACTTCTCAAATAATTCACAATGCCTTAAAAATTTTTTTTCTAGTAGGTCTTTTTCCTTGCCTTTATTGAAAAACTGTTTGTAACTTCATGCCTCTGATGGAGAATTGTAGTTAGGCTTCAGCTGTTTGGTGATGCCTCTTCATGCTCCTTCCCAAACTGCAGTGGGGAGCTGTGTCTGATGCTTCTTTCCCAAGCGTCCAGGGCAATGCGAGACAGCTTCCTTTCAGTCTTGGCAAGACAGGGCATTGCAATTTATTTTCAAATACAAATCAAATGTCATTTTAACTTGGATATTCTTGGTTCTTCCTTGCATGCATTATAAACTTTTCTAGCTAAATTTCCTATCTATATTTATGCTGTATTCAAGGTTGGATTTGGGCCAAAAAAGTATGTGTGGATGTTTTTTCTAGATAGTATGGCTTTATGTGGTTACTTTCCTTCTCCAAAACTCTGATTTTAGACTTAGGGACAGCACTGTACATCAACATTACAAAAACTTTCTTTAGACCCCTGGAAATATTTGGAATTCCACAAATGATAGCTAGTAGCTGCCTAGGACATGTTTAATATTAGGTTAAATGACTGGTTCCTGGATCAAAATACCTAATAGGAATTTGTGCCAACATAGCCCTTTTTGTTACATATGAAATGCAGGTTAGCAGATTTATTCTTGCTGCCTGTATTAGTCTAATAGCTTATGATTACTTTTCATAGGATGTATTACTGTCGAGCTTTATAAAGGTTCTTTTTCTTTCTTGAATGTTTATGATCGGCTTATATAGATTAGCACATAGAGACATCTCAGAACCACTAAAATGTAATTACTTTATCAAGAAAAGATTCTCCCTGCCCCTTGATGAATCCTTCTGTGAATACTAGTACATCTCTTGTAAACAATCAGAGCTGCAGGAACTGTACAAAACATGTGGGGTTTTCTACAGTTTGTGAATGTCCAAAGTTATGTTTGTTAGAGTCAGCTGCAAAGTCAAGGGTTTGCCATGGTTCACTAAGATCCGGTTCTGCAAGCACTTTTGTTCATGTTTAACTTTGGTGAAGTATGCATAATTATATGGGCAAGCACATGTACAAAGTTAGCACCTCTAGTTATGTAAACCTCCACAGATTTTTGGCCTGTAGCTGTGAGGCTATACCTGTGAGACAAGCTAGAGTCAACAGCAGACCAGTTTTTAATCAGTTTGTCACTTGGGTATCTGCAGTACTTTGTTTCAGTCTGTGCAAGAGTTTCACAAATTAATGGTTTGGATTTTTTTGTAAATTTAAAATTCCCTGAGCATGAATTTCTGCTTAACTCTAGAAAAATATGTTCATACACTTTTGCCACTATAAGGGGAAGTCTAAAAGGAGCCTTCCATAGGAAAATAAAGTAAAGAATTTTCTTTTTCAGTTCATTCCCTCTAGTGTGGTCAGCTGTTTCCTGACAAGAAGAGAATTTCTGATCAACTTTTACAAATTTGCTCCAGAAATCCTTGGGGTATGCAAGTCAGAACTGTTGGATGAGGCACTTTAGACTAATCCAAGCATGATACAGTTGCTAAGGAGCAGAAAAGAAGTCTCTAAAGTCAGAATTTAAGCTATAAAGTAATGTTATTGGTCACAACGCAGTCGGATTTGTAACTGGAAACAAACTGAGAGCCACAACGTGGTCGTGCTATAGCTCTTTTCTGGAGAGAAACAAGAATTTCCTCTGAGAGAGAAGCCAGGTATGCTATTGCAGGTAGCTGCCACCAAACAGCACTCTGTATGCTCAGTCATGTCTGAAGAGCATCAGGTCTGGTGCCCTTCACTGATACCGCATTAGACACCAATCCTTCATGAACATCACTCTCTCTGATGCTGCTTCATCAATACACATACACTTTCCAGCTGAATCTACAAAAATGACACTCTGGGTGTCATCTACAAAATGACATGCTGCTGGGTGTCGACGTGGGAGTCTTGTAGTTTAGAGCATGTGTCACTGAAAACACACACAAAACTATATCTGAGTGTCTGTCCATAGGATCTTTGATCCAAACACTACGTAATGGGGACATACTGATCTGCCCCACAGTGCACTAGATCTAGGCAGGACAGATGCAAGCTATTTTATTTCACCAGCCAGTGGGCTCCCTGCCTCTTGACGAGGAGCCAGGGACAGTTCTAGGTTTGAATGCCTTTAGCAGGGTAGCTTCTGTGTGCTCCTCTTCCCAGGATTAAGTTTTAGAAAGTCAGATGAACCGCAGTAGCCCAACTCCTATCTGTCTTTG
>NW_008685135.1:31442-56136 GCF_000695815.1 Acanthisitta chloris | reverse complement strand
AGTTGTTACCACAGCCAGAAGATAAGCAATAAGACCAGGCAATAGGCAGAAACTGGTAGAACAGTTCTCCATCAATGAGGAAGAACATATTTACTCTGTGACAGTGCACTGGAGCAGATTGCCCAGAGAGGTTGTGGAGTTTCCCTCACTGGAGATATTTAAGAATTATCTGAGTAATTCCTGAGTCATTCACATACTTGTTAGTGTGCTAGTTTGGTTAAAAAAATAACTAAAAAGCCTAGTTATTGTCATGGTTCAGTGATGGTCCTGAAAAGTTTCTGTGTATTTCCGCCCAAGAAGCCTAACCTGTAACATAACTTCTTGTTTCTGTCTTCTGACTGTGTATAAACTGTGAAAGAGATAAAGTTCATATTTAACAAGGATGAGGTCAACACGAGGAGAAGAATTAGTATTGTCATCACTAGAGATTCAACAAACAAGACCTTTTCTCTTAACACCCTTTTGCACTTTAAGAAAATAATTGCCTTGGATAATGTAAGCTGGACTCCTGGTCTTGAAACACGGCCCAGCCTTGTGGAGCACACTCTTGCATTTCTTCTTGGAACTGAGAAAGCAGAGGAAAGGTTGTATTCTTTCTTTGTGTGGCTGCAGGAAGCAGGACTTTTCATGCAGGAAGGAAGAGGAGCCTTCTCCACTTCTGGAGCACTGGCAGACTTTACACTCACAGAAAACTAAAAGCTGAGAGAAAGTTGCAGGGGACTGCCCAACAATGTGTGTTTTTCTGTACATTTTCTTAGGAGAGACTTTTTAATGATGAGAAGCATAGGGCTTTCTGTAAAAGGTGAATCTTTTTAGCATTAGTTGAGCAAAAATAAAGAGATTGAAACACAAGTGTTTAAAGGAAAACAATATGCTGTGAATAATATTGACTGGAAATTCTACTACGTGTTTGAAGAGGCATTGTCTGCCACTGGAGGTAATAAAATACAGTTGGAAATCATACGTTTCAGTTTGGTTTATTCTGGAAGCTAATTTTTAAGAAACTGAGGTTAATTTATTGGAATATTTGGCTTGTTCTAATTCCAGTCTTCATATTTTTTTGCATTGCAAGCCAAATAAAGGAGAACAAGATCTAGGGTACATCTACCCCAGTTCAACTGAATGGGCTGTAACCAGACTCTTTAAATATACTGTCTTCTCTATTGTTTCTAGCCACAGCAATACTTTTCAAATTATTTGTATTATTCTAAAATTTATTCAGCAAAAACCCAGTTTTTGGGCTATGCTATTGCATTCAGGACTCAAAACATTGCGAAGTATCCTTCAGTAAGCTTGAAAGACGGTTTATTTTTCACCAGGGCAGTGGGAAGACTTTGCTTGACATCACAGTTGCACATCAAGTTTGACATCCACATTTCCTTCAGGATGAGTGAAAGGTTTCCCTGTGGGGGGTACCCCCACTACAGCCTGTATTTTGGGTGCACACACATAGGTGTGTTTACATGTAGAAAATGGCATTCCAGGTGGATTTTGTGTCGTGAAGGCAGTGCGTATGATTTCTCTGAACAGCAAGACTTTCTCTCCCTCCCTCCCTCCCTGCCTTGGCTGGGCAAATACCAGCTCACAGCCCTCCAATCACCCGGGCTGCCAAGCCTCCACCCCTCAGCACTGACAGCTCCCACACCACCTGCAGCTGGCATTTAAAGCAAGTATTTTAATAAAATCACTTTCAGTTATTACTCTTCCATTTAAGGCAGCAGGAGTTTGGGACTGGGTAAGAGGAACAGAAGTTTGTCCAGCAGAAGTTGCTCTGAACCAGGTTTGTAATGAAGTTTACTGCTGAAAGAAGTAACCTGGAACCAACGTAGCTTATAGGAAACTGCCTTTAACATATGTGCTTTTTGAGTAGCAAAAGCTGTGGTATGCATTTTGTTTATGTTACAGCATTATTATATCTTTGGCTAAGTGCAGATTACAGTGTTAATATATAGAAGATGCAATTTATGTCTATCTTCCCAGTCTGCGTGGAAGGTGTTTCCGCTTTTGGATGATAAAGCTTTCCTTTTCAGTTTTATGCATCTTAGACTTCTGTTACAGGTGCCACTTTACAATTTTATGGCTATAAGTATTATAGAAATACAGTACTTTAAATATTCCAAGGCATTAAGAGTTTTGTGGAAGTCTTGGGCACAACATGAACTTTCAGGACTCTTACAGTAAAATCATGTGTTGGCTATGCATGTGTACGTACACCCACACACAAAGCATAGACTGTGCCTAATTTTGCTTCACCTCTGAATTCTTTCACTTTCATATATTATTACATGATATCTAATCAGTGTAATACTGCAATTTTGAATAAGGTTAAGTGTATTTAAGAGCAAACAAAAAAGTTTCATAAATGCTACAGATGGAAAATATAAAATATAAACTTTTACAAGTTTTTCAGGAAAATGAGGCTGAAGAAAGATGCTGCATTAATCTATATTAACTAGTATATATTTCTTTTTCCCATTTTCTGTATGTTACAAACTTATTGCAGTATTTTCTCCTTAACTGCTATGCTGTTTTAAATGTTAAACTACTGCACCTAAAATTTATAATATATTATAGTATATAATATTAACTCAACAGGATAGTTTATAAGTAAAATATCTTTGTTACGTTTTCTTCAGGAATCCTTAAACATATATCTCAATAACAGCATTAAAAGGCTGTATATTGCTTTATAACAGTTGCTTTCCATATGAGATTTTTATCTTTTTTTTTTATTAGTGCTTTTAACATAAAATTTTGTAGGAAAAGTTGAATGGCAACTGCAACAGAACTTTGGATTTTCCCACGTGTAGCTTGGGTTTGGTGTGTACTAACTTAAACCACTTGGGAGATGTAATTAGATTAAAATGCAATTTTAATTGAAATAAAATTGGCAATACATGACATAAGTTGCCTTTTTTGCTCCAGTATTTGTCTATTTTGCATTTTGTTGTGGGATAGGAGTCTAGGTTAGGTTATTTTGACATGGAAAATACTTTGCAGAAATGGTAGATTTTACGTGACTGTGAAGCAGTCAAAGCAGTTTTAAATATTAATACAATGTTTGCAGATGGAGACTTTGTCCTTTGCATTTGTGTTTGTCGTTACAAGTTTTTTGACATCAAACTTTTCCTGCTAGTAGAGGACTAACAACAGATGATCATTAAATGTTCATGATGAGCTGGTATGAATTACAAGGTTGAACTCATCTTCTTGGATTGGCATTCCGATGTGTAGTGGCCAAGCAGTAAGTGATCTGTTTTACAACTGTCCAGGAAAGGCTGAAATAAAGAAGATTCTGTCAGCAGATACTGTTGAAGAAAAAAACAAACACAACACAACAATAAAGAACAAAAGGGATTGGAGAAATATCAGTCCTTATTCAGGTACAAATAGCATGAATGTCCATCAGACATGAGGAAGCTTTGGGGTTTTTTCCCTCCCCCATGTTAAGCAGATCTGTCCCATTCCTTTCCTGTCTAAACTAAGTCCTCCTCTCTTGCCTGTCTCTTTGTTGAATGTGGTTGAAGGGGTAAAACTGGCAACATGGACAACATAGCAATTCTTTCTTGTAATGGGTTGAAAGAAGGAAGAGGCTTTGATATGGGCTGAACATTGGTCTTCAAGTCTAAGGCAGTTGAACTGGGACCTCCCTTTTTCACAGGAATGTTTCAGAGGCATATTCCACGTTACAGAGTAATCTGTAGCTAAAGAAAAACTTAGTCCAAAACAGACTTCAAAAGTGCAGTGACCCAGTGCATGCAGAGTCAGAAAGCTGCCACCTCAGCTGTACTCAGCAAAAGGAATGCGCCAAGGTCAGTGACAAATAGACTTCACAGGTGTTTACTTGTGACAAATGTCTCTGTAAAGCAGACTTCACAGAAGTGGAGCATTGTACAGGTTTGAATGCATGAGAGAAGCATCAGGTTGGTTCTGCTCCTCACCTTGATAAGAAATAACTGCATACTGTGGGTGCAAGGGCATTTTCCCTTTTGTTTTCTTGTCACTAATTGCCTATCCTTAAACTCCGTATGAGCTTGGGATTCAATCTTTTCTCTGTTTAAACTGCATGAACAATTCAGTCCACCCTGACTGATTGTACTTGCAGGCTACATGCCTAATGCTACTGTTCAAAGGCAGGCAAGTGTCCAAGTCTGCTCCAGGAAACCTAGGACAGGTGCCTCAGAGATGCCTCAGAAGCACTGTGAGCTCTGCCAGCAGCAGAGCGTTCAGAGAGCTCACTTCCTTCTTGACTGGTTAGCCAATATATTACAGAAGTCTCCCTTTCCCAAGCTGTAAAGAGTGCCTCCCCAGGAAGGCTGAAAAGAGCCAAGTCTGATCAGCTGTGCAGGGTGTTCAGAAGGGGCCCGGACCAGTGTTGGTGGAGCTCATGGCAGCAGAGGCCACAGTGGTGTGCCGGAATGAGGCAAGCTTAGGCTGCAGCTCGGAAAGGAGGAAGTAAAAAGGAACAGTTAGGAAAATACTGAGACCTGCTGGTCAAAAAGTAGGAGAGATCACTTTTAAGGTTTGCACTTGCCCTATTTCATGTTTCTCTCTGTCATAAAGATGGGCAGAAAAGAAAACCATGAGATTTGTCCAAACTCACAGGAATAAGATCTGTGAGTCTGCAGGAGTAAGACTCTTTTTAAAAGAGTGTGCGGTGGCAGTCAGTGTAAGTTTATCTAGGACAATGCTGCCACCAAAAGGCACACCCAGCTGTTACTTCTTTGCTCCTGTAGGTTTGTATTTGAGCATGAGACTGCTTCTGATAAACACTGGGACTTGTGAGTCAGCACTGAGCCAGAGCTCAGGCTGTTCTTTTGCAGTGGGTGATGCATTGAAGGATACAAGGAACAACTCAGAGAAAGGTTACATTTGTCAGTGATTTCTGAATACATTTTGTCACCTCTTACCTGTCATTTGGTCCTGTGTGGAGGCCAAATATCTTAAGCTCATCAGTTCTTCCTGCTGCACTGTCCTTTCAAGTATGAAGTCTTGGAATGTCTGTCAAATCTGAAAGGACCATGTCTGAGGTGCAGTGCTGCACTTGGTACAGAGTAACAGAAGTTGTGAAGCAAGGTTGAGACATTGTTTACTGTGCATATATGCATAATAAGTATAGGAAACAGTGTAAGATGTTCTGGATTGCAGTGGTTGGCACAAAAGGATGTGTTCCAGCCTGTGTTAGGATGGATATATCTAAACAGGTATGTTTCTCATGCATATGAGGTGTTCTTTTTTCCTCAACAGACACAAAGTTTGTATATTGAACTTTGTTGTGCTTCAGTTTTTAAAGGCTAAAGAAAGGCTGGGTTTAAGTCAGAAAAGGTGTTTCCTCTTACCGGCTTGTGGCCAGCAAGAACCAGCCTCCTGTCCTCTCCACAAGAATCTGAGAAAGCAGAAGCAGAAAAACTCCTATTTTGTCACAAGGATTCCTTCTCAGCAGAGAAAACCTTGATATCACTCACCTGGCCACAGCAATAGATGACTCTACAGCCTTCTTGTCTCAAATGGCAAAGAAGCAGAGCAATCTGAGATGACATTTGAGTAACAAGAATCTTGGAAATTGTCTGAGAACAACCTCTGGGTATTTTTTCCTGTTAATGAAAAACCAAATGAAATATCGTTTGGAGGGTGGGGGAAATAGTTTCTTAAAAAATGCTAGGTTTCTGCAACATTGAAATTGCTAAGGTGAAGGGCCTGGAGTCATGAGAGCATTGCTGCCTGTCACCATGGGTTGCATACTGATGAGTATATTAATATTGCATCCTAAGTGATTGCTACAGCTTCAGAAGTGTCATTATGGAAAAAAAACACCATAGTGGTTTTGGGAACACTTGTTAAGTACAGCCCAGGATAGATAAACCTGGCTTTGTCAGGGTGAAGTGCCTCAGCCTCAGGCCCAAAGAAAGGCTGCTCTTTCTGAAGAGCTCAGGAGACAGCAGCGGATTTTGCCTGAACAGTTCAATGCTGAGTCTCCTCAGAAGAGCATGCGGATCTCTGCCAGCATGAATATTGTCTTAGTTCTGAAACTGATGTGTGAAAACTCCTTATTGATGAAATCTGTATATCATGAGCAGATACTTATCTCTGGGAGTCTGGTGGGCTGAAAGGACTGCCTAATTGCAGCAGAGCTTTGGAAACTTGCCTGCCTGCATCCTTCCACTGTCCTGGGGCAGCTTCCACCTTTCTAATGGGCATTAAGAATCACTGCCCAGAGCTGTTCAATTCCATTTAGTATCCTTTATCAAATTCCCTTTACTTGAAAGGGAGTGGAGACCTTTTTTCTTAAGAATACTCTTTAAACACAGAAGTGTTTGAGTGTTGTTGGGGAGCTATTACAGGAATAGAGAGAAAATGTTTCTGCACAGATTTCTCTCCTAATGGGATTTTTTTCCAAGCAATCTCGAATCAGGGTGGCAGTTCTCTTGCTTCTGACTCTCTGTTCTAGGATCAAACACTGTTAATTGAGCTATCTATCTTGATGCAAAGTCATTGCTGTTAGTGGATTGAACTATTGTGAGTAGAAATGTCATTTACTGGTCTAGAAAACTGGTACAGACCAGGAAGGAATATACCATAAGAGTATCTTCATCTAAATTAAAGAGATTTTCAGTTGCCAGGAGGATTCCACTTAACAAATAATGAGCTGAATATAGGTATTTATGATATGAGTTGCAAAGATGTACATCAGTTTGGGGAGATGGCAGATGGTATAATTTGATTCTTACCAAATTCTTAGCCATTAACAATACAGTTCAAACAAATGCATAAAGAACCTGTACATAAATGTTGCCTCTTTGAGATATTATTTTCTATGCAATGTCCATGTCCACCCTCCCAAGCAAATGCTTTTGACCCTCAGCTATCATATGAGTTGAGAAGCAGGATCCCTGCTGTTCCTCCTAGCAGGCACCCATATCACAGTCCAGAGAAGCACTGCTCAGCTGCTGGCTGCCAAGACCAGACTGGTGACAAAATCTGAGCATGCGTGCAAAATCTGATCACACCCTATGCTGCAATGTGCACTCAGAATATTGAAGAACCACAATTGGCAAAGGATGAACAATTAGCCTGTCAAGTTTTGTTAGATGATTGTCAAGGAGAGGAGTACAAGTCTTTTTGTAAGGACAAATAGATATGGGAGATTTCATTGAGGCATGAGAGAGTAGAAGCACTATTTTAATCTGCTTTCGAGCAATTAGAATCATAGAATCATCAAGGCTGGAGGAGACCTCTAAGATCATCAAGTCCAACCATAGGCTGCTATTCTGCTGTAACCCATAAACAGCATCCTCCAGCATCAGATCCAGACACCTCTTAAACACTTCCAGGGATGGTGACTCCACCACTTCTCTGTGTAGCCTATTCCAGTGCCTGACCATCCTAAAAGTGAAAAATTTTTTCCTAATATCTAATCTGAATCTTCCCTGTCTCAGCCTGAGATCGTTCCCACTAGTCCTCTCCCTGCAGGCATGGCAGAAGAGACCATCCCCCACCTCTCTACAACCCCCATTCAGGCAGTTGCAGAGAGTGATGAGGTCACCCCTGAGCCACCTTTCCTCAAGGATAAACAAACCCAATTCCCTCAGCCGTTCCTCATACGCCATGTGTTCCAGACCTTTTATGAGCCTCGTTGCCCTTTGCTGGACTTGCTCCAGAGCATCAATGTGCTTTGTAAATTGAGGGGCCCAAAACTGAACATGATACTCGAGGTATGGCCGAGTACGGAGGGATGATCACTTCCCTAGTCCTTCTGGCCACACTATTCTTGATTCATACTGAATCTTACATTATTCAGTTGATTACTAATTTATGATTTATTACTAATTCTTACACTATTCTTGTTCTTACTGAAGCAAATTCTGAAGGCAAACACCATGTGTTTGAAGACTAAAGGAGCTTGAATTGGCTTTGCCAGAATGATGTATTTTAAAGCTTTTGCTGTTATAGCCTTAGTGTTGGAGTTTTAAAACCCAAAAAATCCATATTTATGTTGGTGTTGATCTTTATCTTAAAAGTCCTTATGATATATGAGATAATATTCTTCTGTTTCTGTTTTAGAAACGGTTAGGAAGTGGTCATTAGCAGATTAATAGAAAACATTTCTTCTTTTTTACAGCAATTTCATAAACCTAAATATAGTGGATCTCTTGCCCTCTGGAAATAAGTGTTAAATATAAAACTAGGAATACTGTACCCGTAATTTGTTTCCTGGAGAAACCACATGCTGGCTTATTTAATGTCACGGAAGAGTGTAAATATATTAGTCATTAGATGTGATTAAGTTTGTATACACAAATGCTCTTTTCAGTTGTTTTTCACCATTGTCTATGCTACCTTTTATGTACTGCAATGATTTCTGTTATTTCAGAGCTCTACATCCACCATGTTGCCCTGTGGACCAGCTTTGTCCTTTATTCGGTGTCTGGTGCGGAAGAAGAATGTCAGTGGTGAAAGTCTTGAGGACACCAAGTTGTGCCGATGCTTATCGACGGTGGACCTTATAGCCCTGGGAGTAGGAAGTACCCTTGGAGCTGGTGTTTATGTCCTTGCTGGAGAAGTAGCAAAATCCAGTTCTGGACCTAGCATTGTTATTTCTTTCCTCATTGCTGCCCTTGCATCTGTAATGGCAGGTCTCTGCTATGCTGAATTTGGTGCTCGTGTTCCCAAGACTGGTTCTGCATATTTGTATACTTATGTGACTGTCGGTGAACTGTGGGCTTTTATCACTGGCTGGAATCTCATTTTATCCTATGTTATAGGTAAGCTTAAGAACAAACATTGGTCTCAGGGGTTTCTGAGACAGCAGATAGAATACACAAGTTTAGGTCTGTCTTTCTTTTCTGTCTTTCTACTTATCTACTATTGCTTTTTAGTCCAACTGAGATGAAGTAACCGAAGTAATTTGATTAGTTTATTTCCTCCTGTGCATCACCATTGCAAACAGGTTTATTTTCAATATATTTTTCTTCTGTTCAGAAGTATGAACCTCATACCTTGTATGAGAATTGTGTCAGACAATTCAGTGATGATGCAGAAGAATAAACAGGATTTTACTGCCGTATTTGATTAGCGAGAGTAATTTCAGTAAAATCAATAAGGATTTTTTTCTGAATATACACAGCAAGGACATTTACAGGGATCCCATAAAATACAAAGGTGACTGGATTTGAATCAAATCAATGCTTATGTGGCAGATAATCGAGTAAGTAATTCAGTGCTTTAGCAGAGAAGACATTTTTGATTCAAAAACATTTTCTTCCAAAGTTGCGTGTTCCGAGCATCCATTATGTTGTGTATATGCGGGCCTGGCTGTGTATGTTTACTTAACTACAAGATCGTTACCCAAACATCACAAAATCAATATACCCCAGTATTATATTGAATTTTATTTCATGATAGAAGAGTTGTAAAAATAAGGTTGTATTTAGCCATGGCCACCTATACTCTTTAGCACAGGAGAGTATTAATCTTAAATACTAACTCTAGCAATATGCATCTTACTAGTGATTTTTTTTTTTGCTTTACTTCCAGGTGGGCTCTTTCCTTCATGTTCTTTCTTAAAATGTTTTCTTACATTACTCTATGTTGTTAAACATATGCCATATTGTAACTTTGGAAATAAGTGTCTTCCAGAATAACATCAGATGAAAATGATACAGAAATAATTTCTGCAATATTTTTGGAAAAAAGAGGCACAAACTTATATATTTAGTTGTGGAATAACTTTACCATTTAGCAACATAGAAAATTTCTAAAACATTAAAGTTCTTCAGCAAAACAAACCCACTGTTTTAGCACAAGCTCTGCTTTTTAAAATGCAAGTCGCAACAGACTTAGTTTTATTTGTTTTTCAGTATGCAAAATTCTAAACATGCCTGTATTTTATGAAGGTACATCAAGTGTAGCAAGAGCCTGGAGTGGCACCTTTGATGAACTTCTTGGTAAACAGATTGGTCATTTCTTCAGAACCTACTTCAAAATGAATTACTCTGGGCTAGCAGAGTATCCTGACTTCTTTGCTGTATGCCTTATATTACTTTTATCAGGTAAGACAATATATGGCTTCATTTATGGTGGTTGTGATGTTTTACAGAAAAAAATGTAGTTTGTGTTTTACCAGAAATAGCTTAGCAATGTTTAAGGAAGTTCAGATTCACATTTTTGTACCGACACAATGATTCTGTGAATTAAATGTAAATCAAATTTTCATGTGTACCCTCTTCTGTTGAATCTGAGCCATGAAATAATTCCTTCTCAGTGATTTTTCATAAAACCTATGATACAGATTGATGACAACAGGAAAATGATACAGTTCTGTGTGTTTTCATGGCTTTGTCACTGGTTAATGCTTTCTGAGGGACCTTGATGTGACATAGTCTTCTTAAATCATATATTCTGCATGTAGTGGGCATTTGTAAGAATGTGTTCCCCTCTAAATTCTTCACTTATTTTGTATAAATTAACATTCCCCTTTTTAAGTCTGCAAAAGAGCTGTTTATCCTAGAATTTGTTTGAGGTAAAGGGTGCCCAACAGGCCAGTTTGAAACCTGAGCAAACTTTTTATGCCTATTCCTCTCAGTCCTGTTTCTTTTTTGTCTTTACTCATGTATTATGTTTTTAAATCACAAAAATTGGCACCAGCTATATGCTTTTCGAGGGATCAGAAAACTCAAAAATACTGCAACTTATTTGCATATTTGCATTTAACGATTGCTTTCCACAAGGAAATGTTCTTACTCTCACCAGGAGTGAAGGTAGCAGGAAGTGTATTGTGAAGTGTATAGTTTGTTTTCAGGCAATACTAGAAGCATTTTGGTATTCAGCAAACGTCTGACCAGTGTCTCAAATACTTGTCCTGTTTAGTCTCTCTTTAGATCAAATCTAATCAGGAGCTTTTCTTCTCTAGAAAGTTAAACTAAGTTATATGGATATCATCTCCTGTTCTCTTGTTCTGAGTGGCTTCTTTGGACCCAGGAAATCATATCTGATCAACTCCTAATGCTAGAATGAGTGACTAGTGCATCTGAAGCTTCTATTAGCTCTCTGTACATAAAAGGATAGGTTCCTACACTTAGGAAGATTTGGGAGTTTACTGGATGAGGTTTGGTTCAGTATCCTGCCATGACTGTGGCTCAGAGTTGCCTGTAGGACCAGTTCAGACCCTTATGCCCTCAGAAGGGATGGGAATGAATTTGGAACATAGCTGGAACAGACCTTTCAGTTCCACCTCTTCCAAATAGAGGAGGAAAAAAAATAATGCTTTGAAAAGCAGAGCACTGAAGCTCTGCAAACCAAACTAGACTGTCCTAGTATAGATGCTGCCATCTTCAAAGTTTTTTAAATTGCCATTGCTACTTTGGAATATAAAAAGCAGAGATTTGTGATAAAGAGGAAATGTTTCTCTGTGATTTGCTACTGCCCCTGAGTTTTCATTTATGTCCTGTCTTTTCACCCCTACCACCATTTGTTCTTCACTCCTTGTGAAGAAGTGACTCTACTTGTGCTGTAAATTGCCATTCCAGGTCTCTGTGGTAAGGAGCCAAATTCCCAGTGAGTGAACTGGATGGAACTCGTTGCTGCTGAGAGGAGGGGCAGTGGGGATGGCTCAGGGCTGTGTAGGCTGAGCATGATACAGTAATTGGATTCTGGGCTGTGCAAAGCTGAATCATGGGAGTAGCAGATGATGTTTTACAGAAAATGTTATGTGCTAAGCACAAGGGAAAGTACAAAGAAATCTGGTTTGAGATTTTTTTTCCTACAGAAGGGACTTTTAAAAATGCACACACTATGATTCATACTGCATTAGGCTGATTGAGACACTGCCTTTTTGGGAAAAACTCAGCTGAAGAAAGCATACACCTATTTCCAGAAAAATTGCCATTGGTGAAGAAAACTTGAGCAGATAACTTCTGTGTTCTGATCAGGTAGCAAGTGTCTCATTAGTGGAGTCAGAAACTTTTTAGACATTATTTTGAGAGGCTTAAAATTTTCAGACTTAATCTCTAAATAATGAGGGAAAGTATGTATGTGATATTAGTGGACATGCTTAGACTTTCCAATTGTATTTAATTTTTCCTGATCTGCTTACTGCCTGCTTTTCCATTAAACAGTTACTACAGTTAAAATTGTTGCAAGTCTCATGACAAAGTAAAATCCTGACTGAGTAACTTTCAGGTTGTTTATATGCACTACTCTGCAACCTAAAACATGTGCATTTTGTATCAGACTGTTTTGGAGGATCTCTATGCATCAGTGTTACAAACAGGAGGCATGCATTTCTTTTAAAGATGTTATTAATTAGCTAGGAAATTGGACTTTGTGATCGATGTGCCCTAAAAAATGTAGCGTGAACACATTATATTATTAATCTAATAATTTTGCTTCTTTTCTTAATCTAACAAATAACTGTTTTGTAAGGAATATATTCTACAAATCTGTTTTTACAAAGCATAGAATTGCTGTAGCTATTTTTGCTCCATGGCATAAAATACATATGGATTGGCATCCCAGAGAAGTAGTAAGTAGCCATTGCTCATAATGCTTTCATATACATAAAGAATACAATTAAAGGTTTCCAATACATTTGCCTATTGTTATGCTGTCAAATTTGTGCTACTCCTTTTTAAAAGCATAAAATCTGGTGCTGTTACTTTAGTGTTATTCACAGGACTTGCATGTATACCTTCATAAAAATGCTATTTTATTAGTTTAATGGACCATTCACATTTATAAAACATTTTATTTTACAGGTCTTTTATCTTTTGGAGTAAAAGAATCTGCATGGGTGAATAAAATTTTTACAGCTATTAACATCTTGGTCCTGCTCTTCGTTATGATTTCTGGTTTTGTGAAAGGAGATGCTGACAACTGGAAAATAAGTGAAGAATATCTCAGAAACCTTACTGCAGTAACAGAGTAATTTTTAAAAATCGATTTACTTGCACATATTCAAAGCAGTTTTCTTGATACACATGCTTTAGTGGTATATACACAATTAGTGTTTTGATATGTTTTGCCACAAACGTCAAAGTGTGTAAGATGATGGTTACTTGATTCAGATATTCTTCTATTTGCTGTTATTTTTGTCCTTCTTATAAGCTTTGACATAAAAATATTGTCTCATGCAGTCTTGTAAAGCAAAGCTCTGCCTTGATGAGAACATTTTAACATGTTTTTCCAGAGTGGTAGGGATGTAGGATTCATGTGTATTTTCTGCCAATAATGAAAAAAATAAGGTATCTTTCTGCTGTATTTTTGTTCTTTGTAGGAACTTCTCATCTTATGAAAACGTGACAAGTATATATGGGAGCGGTGGCTTTATGCCATATGGTTTCACAGGAACATTGGCTGGTGCTGCAACCTGTTTTTATGCTTTTGTAGGATTTGACTGCATTGCAACAACTGGTATAGTATCTATGTGTGTGTGTGTGTGTGTATATGTTTAACATGGGTTTTTTGGTAAAAAAAATCA
The DNA here is from genome assembly GCF_000695815.1 of Acanthisitta chloris. Taxonomy (NCBI): domain Eukaryota; kingdom Metazoa; phylum Chordata; class Aves; order Passeriformes; family Acanthisittidae; genus Acanthisitta; species Acanthisitta chloris. The sequence continues at coordinate 42,662 of NW_008685135.1, read as the reverse complement.
AAAATCCCACAAACAACATAATAATCTGTCTACTGTTCTTCCTTCGCTTTTGCACAAACCTTCTTCAGTCTGTGTAGAATGAGTCCAATTTCATTCCTGAATGTAGCTAGCATTCTGGGAGGGAGGAGGAGATTTTGCTTATTTTATTTCTATTCTAAAGAAATGAACTGTTGCTTTCTAAGTCTGGGAAGTGCTTAGTATACAACTTCTCTGCCCAAATAATGTTAATCATCTGCTCACTTATACAATTTCCTGAGATGAGCTGTCTCTTCTTAAAGGCTTGTTTGTGTATGGCTGATAGGGAGTTAGTACATTGAACTTAAAAATTGTAGGTAAAAAACTAGAAATGCTGGGCTCTGAGTACTCTAAATATGCAATGTATTTTATGTCCTTTATTTTGACTCTATTTTAGTACTATTTCTGACAACAAAATACTGAGTTTTGTTCTGTGTCTCTGGGCTTATTTTATTCAGATTTTAAAAACTTCTATTACAGATATGATTCCCATGGCTTAGATGAACAAATCACTTGTCTTTGATGTTATCTTTTAAAGCTAAAGGTGAGAATAACTAAAAATTTTTGGTGGGGCTTTTTTCTATCTTTTTTTTTCAGGAGAAGAGGTCAAGAATCCTCAGAAAGCCATACCCATAGGAATTGTGGTGTCCCTGCTCGTCTGCTTCATGGCCTATTTTGGGGTTTCAGCTGCACTGACACTTATGATGCCATACTATCTGCTAGATGAGAAAAGTCCTCTGCCAGTAGCATTTCAATATGTTGGATGGGGTCCTGCTAAATATGTTGTAGCAGTGGGATCCCTCTGTGCTTTGTCTACAAGGTAACGACAGTGAAAGACTAATGATGTTGGGAAAAGCTGAGGAATAATATATTGCATGTATGTTCATATGTTCATTTTGAAGGGCCAGTCCATACGAAGAATTAGCAGTAAGTGTTATAAGCAAGTTTTAGACTTAACAGGTTTAGATCACAGTAGGTGCATTAATTTAGATTCCTTTTTTTTAAAATAATGTACTCTTATTGAACCCTACATCTTTGGTAGAGATTTAATACTCAAAAGTTTTTTCATTAAAGTATGTATTATAAGACATATGACCTGCAAGTTAACTTTATTAACTGATAAAATAAGCCTCACCTATTTTATCCTTTGTTACTGTCTATTCCTGATGACTCAGCAGCTTTATGGGCTCTGTATTTGCAGGCAAAATTGAAGAGATGATTAACTAGCTCCACTCCTCATCTTCGTTGCCTATCTCTGTTTTCCTCCAGTAGCCAGTCTGTCTTCTGACATCATCCCTTCCTGTGGTTTCTGTGTGGGTATTTGAGATGCAGAGTATAGCTGTGAAAATAATACAATTTATTCCTCTTTCTGAAACTGTAGATATAACCTGAACATGTTATTTTGATTAAAAAAATTAGGGAGGGCATGAGATATATTAGTATGTGATCATATATATTACATTCCAATTGTAACATGCTAGAAACAGTTTCACAGAATAGAAAATTGCTTGATACTTGAGTTTAGGGATAGAAAAATGCTGATGCCAATGTTCCACCTGAGCTGATGTCGGTAAGGAGTCATTTACCTGAGCTTCAGTGGTAAGAATACTGGCTGCCTTTCCACAAAGGGAAACAAGATGCCTGTGGAAGCACGAGGGCTACAGCACTCCAAGATAACCCTGTAAACATTAGTCTGTCACAAACATTACTGGATGCACTTAGCATCTGTGGGCTGTAAAATCTATGCCTTTTCTAGGTGATAAAGTTGATTCTCTAAAGTCAGAAAGGAAACCATTCATCTCATTAAAAACTAATTAGCTTGCTGCAGAGGTTATACTGGCGATGATTTTGCCATTTGTTTTCTTAATTTAAATTATTCCTCTTTGAGGGAAAGAAACCACCTAAGTTAAGATGTATGTTTAAGAGATTGAATTTATCAGTAGTTTAAAAGCTTTCTGTGTTCTGCTAATAACAAATTAAATTAATTAGCTTTACTTCTTCCAAAAAGCAATCTGAATGAAGCTTGCCTAATTGCTTTAACTGAAAGAAAAAATCTGCCCAAGTATACTTGTATGGTGCTTACTTTGAATTCCTGTTAATCAGCAGCCTCATACGGAAATACAGAGTGTAAGAGATGCTGCTAATGCTTATTTATTTGTTGCTGCTGACTGACAGACTTTCTCCAGGAATGCTAAAGCTTAACTGCATAGTTAGTGTGATGTGGAACATGTTCCTAGTCCACTAAGACCCAAGAAAAATGGTGATAGCAAGAGTTATTTTGCTGATCTGAATTTTGTATGATAAAACAATTTTGCTACCTAAATTAATTTAAAAATAAGTTTTAAAAAACCAATCATCTTTGCAGTAAAAAAAAAAGAATTCAATTTTGTGTGATCTGTAGGACCTTGGGCTATGGGCCTTTCTGGTTTTGTCTTAAAACCATAAATTTTGTTTCTATACATGCCACTAATTAACATTGTTTATCTTGTCCATGATACAACTCTGCATGAACTGTATTTGCCATGTTGCATGTGTTTGCTTTTTACTCAGTCTTCTTGGATCCATTTTCCCAATGCCACGTGTAATCTATGCTATGGCGAAGGATGGGTTGCTTTTCAAATGTCTAGCTCAAATCAATTCCAAAACGAAGACCCCACTAGTTGCTACTCTATCGTCTGGTGCAGTAGCAGGTGAGACTAAGAGTTGATCCTTGTAAAGAAAGGTGCACTGCTAAACACATTGCATATATGGAAATAAACCACTGTTGTGCAGCTTTGATTTGCTTTGGACTGAAATGATCAAATCTGTTTGTTGCTAGGTAAAGAAGGCTACCAGTTAAACTTTTCTCTACCACAGATTTTATATTTGTTGGTTAATCTCAAGTGCTTTCAAAGCCTAGGTTCAAAATAAATAACAACCCAAACACAAGAGCATCAGTCAGCAAAACAAAAAACCAAGAGCAGCAACACAGAGCCTAACCAAAACTATACCTAAACCCATTAACTCTTCCAAGCTTTCTTTTTGTGTAGTTGGGTTTACCAGTAAGGCATTGTGCTTTTAATAACCTGTATTTGAACTATACATTTTTCTGTTCTAGTCTTCTCGGTTCTATGTTCCCTTTGCCCCGAATTCTGTTTGCCATGGCACGCGATGGTTTACTCTTTAGTTTTCTTGCCAAAGTGAGTAAGAGGCAGGCACCAGTTTCTGCCACCTTGACAGCAGGGGTCATCTCTGGTAAGCTCTCAAAAGCCCGTGTTACTTAAAACTCAGATTTAAACACTCTATGCACGTGCATGGTACTTTAAAGGGCTGCTTGTTAACTTCCCCTGCATGTACAATGGGAATAAAATTACTGAGTAATCAAAGGGTGTAAGAACTCTGGATCATGCCAATCATGGTGGTGGTGATGGCCTTAATGTCACAGATTTCAATTTTTTATTTTTTTTATAATATTAGCCCCCGTATGGTGAATAAGCTTGTTACTTAATCTGAGTCCCTTAGGGTGATGCTCTACTTACAGGGTTCCCTTGTCTGATGTAAATGTAATATATTTGTCACATCTTTAAGGGGGAGAAAATAACTGTCATGTTTTTTTCTTATGAGGCATAAGAAAAAGATCCTACATTTGCAGCAGGATCAACTTTCGTGTAAAACACGTAGATTTTCAAATTTTCTTTCAAAGAAAATTATTCAGTTTTTATATAGGCTTCCAAAGTTGTGGCTGAGAGGTATGTGTGTGTGTTGGGGGGTTTTGTGTGTCTGCACATATATGTATACACATATTTTAGCAAAACAGTATTTGGGAGATGTTGTCAACTCTTAACGTTTATTTTTGACATACAACTCTTTCATTTTTGTCCATACTTCTTACAGAGGTACATGTAGCTGTGCCCAAATTGTATCATCATTTCAGTGGGATGTCTTATCATCCAGAAAAACTGGAAGCTCTAGAACTCAAAAGAAAATAAAAAAGTTTTTAAGTAACTCAAATATGAAATACATGCCTGAGAACATTTAGCAACCCTGGCTAAAATTGATACCAAATAACAGATTCAGAAACGAGACTGAAATATTATTGCTTATAGTTAGGGTCATACTGGAACTGTTCACATAGTGTACTTGATAATAATGTAGAAAGGCACAGTCATTGTTTGGATAGTTCTCACACGAAGCATAATTATTAGCTCCCTTTTCTTTGGTCAGAGTATAAATAATTTGCTTAGCATTACTTTTTTTGTCTTGACTTTATATTATTTGAATTTATCTTATAGACATATTCTCCTATAATAATCTGGAAGTGTAGTTTTTTGGGATGAAATCAGCATCTTTATCTAAAATTACAGTAATTATAAGAAGAAAGAAAACTGTATTACCCAGCTGGTAAATCGATGCAGTTACACAGCCCTGACTATAGCTATGCAGCAGGTGTCATTGCGCTGCTTTTAGACAGTTTGGGGAATTTGGTGTGTCAAGAGCTCACCTGCAAACAGCTTTATCTACTACTGGAGAAGGAGTAATTTCTTCTTCTATTTTAAAAAAAAATGCATATTTGTTAACTTGTGGTCATAAATAGTTTTGCCAAACTAGTTCTGAATGTACACCATGCCTTATATTATATGACTTTTCTATGCATTTGTAGCATGTATAATTTTATAGCTTTAGGAAATGTTAAGAAGATTGGAATTTTGGCCCTTTAATCAAAATTATCAAGCCAAGACTACAGCTGGGGCAATTGTCACATGTTACTATGTGACTTGCCTTTTCACAGGTGTTAATCACAATGGCAAAACTCTGCACATGGTAGAATGTTTTGGTGTCAGTCCAGTTTGACCATAAATTATCTACCATTGTCTCTTGGAGTAGAGTTAAGAGAGGTGGAAAAGCAATACTGTGCATTTTTTTTCTCTTAGTCAGCAACTTATAGGCATTTTTCACTTTGTTTCTAACGTAAAGGAATATTCTGGGCTACTGGGTAGCCTTTCAAAGCTAGGATAAAAAATTAAATAGAACTATTGTACATGAGGCTGTATTAGGTTCTGTTCTTCTTAAGCTTTGTTTACATGCGATCTTTTGAGCATGCAAAGTAGTGAGGTATTGAAAAATATATGCTGAAAATTACTTTTTGGATTTAGGAACATCCACTGTCATTAAAGAAAACAGGATAGTCTTCTTTCATTGGAAAGGGCGACTCACAAGTGATATAAAAATCTGTAATACAGCAGATCCTTTTTTTAGGAAGTCTCATTTTGCTTCCTCCTTCAGGATCAAGTACCAGGGGAATGTGTGCCTGTGTGTTTATGTACTTACACACCTGTCTACAAATACATTAACAAACATGTAACATGAATGTTAAATATAAGTATTTCTGAATACAGAAAAATTTGGGTGTGTATATACACATAGTGTATGAAGACCCTGTGTAATAATTTCTTTTAATGTTGAGATAACTGATGATTCAAAAAATCTGCATCTCAATAATGTTAATAAAATAAAGCTATTTGAAGAGGCTCTTTGACCACATGTATTTCAAATCAGTTAAAATTAGCCTTTCATTTAGTGATGGCTTCTGCTAATTTCTTTATGAACTATGTGGAATAAAAAAAAAAAAAAAAGAGACATTCCAGAATCTCCAAATAAATGTGACATTAGCTTTTATAAACATAAGATTTCTATAATTGCTCTCAGTATCATGGAAATTTCTGCCTCTGAGTTCAGTGATCCTCAGAATCTTAATTCTTCTGAGATTTCGCTGTCCTTTCCTGAAGGAGACTTGAAAACTATTTTTAGTAAGATATTTTTTAAAAAACACGCAAAACTATTTTATTTGAGACAACTCCAAAACATGCTCCAGCTCAGCAGAAATTTTACTGGGTTGGATTGTGTTTCCCAGTTAAGCAGTGGGATTCATCCTTTCAGCTTTGATAAGATTCTTCAATGAGAACCTTATTCAACAAAAATATATTTTCAATAGGGCCCCAATTCAACAAGCCATGTGTGTAAGTAAGTTCAATTTGAATTGTTTGATTATGCAGCATGACTGCATGGCTCACCATCTATATGAATAAGATTCCCAACTGGAGGCAATTAGGTTTGGAATTATACTAATGCTTTAAAAAATGTGGTTTTAAGGAAAGGATTACCATGATTTTACTCACATTGCTGTCATAAAACAATGTAAAGTTACACTGCAGACAGATTTGAAAATCTTAGCTTAATATGTCTTAATATTAATCTTAGGACTTACAGTTTGAGTTGATGATCTTAAACATCTTTTCCAACCTGAATGGTTCTATGTCAACCTCTTAAAAATTTTGCATTTTTTTTTAATTTTTTAGCTATAATGGCGTTTTTGTTTGACCTAAAGGCTTTAGTGGACATGATGTCTATTGGTACACTTCTTGCTTATTCACTTGTGGCAACCTGTGTTCTCATTCTTAGGTAAGTCAAAAATATCTTTTGTATTCTACTGTGGTTTATTTTGGGTTGGTGAGTAAATAAACAGAAGTGACATCTACAGGGTATGTTTTTTGCTAGATAGCCAATAGCTAAAAGATTCTAAATGATTACTAAGAAGCAGTGACCCATCAAAGAAAACAAAGGTATACTGTCCTATCAGTATAGCAGTTAGTCAAGTCAAAACTTTATGTGTAATCTAGACACCTTTTACTTTCAAGAATTAGTCCCAGAGGTATTAGATATAAGTTCGTGTACAAAATTCAATGATTTTTTAAAAAATATATGAACACAATCTATGCTGTACATCAGGGCCTATTACATTGTGGGGACTATATGTGAAAGGTGTAAATGTTCTAGGAAGTTCACAGTGTGAACAAGTTCAAATAATTTCTTTGTATAACCCTTGTCAGAAATGTAAGACCAGACAAGTGTTTCAAAATGTGGTAGCCCTAGAAGAGAGTTCAAATATTATCTTTCAGTGAGTGGGATAATAAATACTTGTCAGTAAAATTCTGGTATTTGTCATGTTTGTAAAGTGTTAGAATAATATATACACACATATATATATATATTGGTAGCTATAGCTCACTTTGTTATGTATTTCTCCTTTTAACTTAAAAATCAGTCTAAGTAATTAAACTTTAAAAGCATAATAGCTTAAATTCGAGTCAAATTTATTGTTGCAATAATTTGCACTTTAAAAGATAAGACTGTTTTATCCCACAGTGACTTACTTACCATACATATTTTTAAAAATGTACTTAAATGTGAACAAATCAGATGTAAAATTTCAGTTCATGACAGTTAGGAGGCCTCTAACAGTATGAGAAGCAAGTCAGGAACAAGATCCCCTACCCTTCCCCTGCCATTGACCAGCAGACCCTGTCTCCTCTCTCCGTATGTGACTGGTCATTTATCTGACCCGTTGTTGCATTCACATAGCTTTAAAAACTGTCCAAAAAAGGTCCAAACAAACCCATCAAAAAAGTGAGTTGCCATAGTATTTTTTATATATATGATAGCAAGTAATATTGCTGTTGCAGTGCAGTTTATGAATTGGGAAATTCTAATGGTCTACTGCAAAGAATTTAGTATTTAAATACATTCCTAGTCATATTGCTTCAAGTCCCAAAGTAAGCTTAATGTTTTTTTATTATCCTGTTTGTTTTATTCATAGGTACCAACCCGCTTTAACCTATGATGACCCAAAGTATTCTCCAGAAAAAGCAGCTTTGGCTGCAGCTGAAAGGGGATCTGCAGTAAGTGAATCACAGATAAACATGATAGAAGAGAATCACTTCAGTCTTCAGGCCCTGATTAATCCATCCAGTTTACCAACTGAGCAGACTGCAACCACTGTTAACTTTTTAGTGGGTCTCTTAGGTAAGTATTCAGTTGTCCAAACTCATGGGAATGCCTATGATGAGAATGAAGTTGGTAGCCCAGCTGAAGCGTGTGTACACCAATGCACAGAGTACGGGCAGCAAACGGGGAGCTGGAAGCCATGGTTCATCAGGAAAGTGATGATATAAATGTGGTGGGATGACTCTCATGATTGGACTTCTGTATTAGATGGCTATAAGCTCTTTAGAAGAGACAAGTATAGCAAGAGTGGTGGTGGGGTAGCAATGTATGTTAGAGAGTGCCTTGACTGTACTCAAATTGACAATGGTGAAGATAACAAAGTCAAGAACATGTGGGTTAAGATCAGGGGAAAGGCCAACAGGGCAGATGTCACAAGGGTTATAGATCATTATAGACCATTATAGATCATCCAACCAGGACAAGCAGTCAGATGAGATTTTCTACAAACAGCTGGCAGAAGTCTCATGGTCGCTGGCCCTTATACTTATGGGTGATTTCGATTTGCCAGATGTCTGCTGGAAGTAAAACACAGCAGGGAGGAATCAGTCTAGGAGATTCCTGGAGTGTGTGGAAGACAAATTCCTAACACAACAGGTAACAAATAAATAAAAAAATAAACCCACCAGAGGAAGTGCCCTGCTAGACTTGGTGTTTGAAAACAAAGAAGGACTGGTAGGGGATGTGGTGGTTGGAGGACGTCTTGGACATAGTGATGACAAAATGATGAAGTTTTCGGTAGTGGGTGATGTAATAAGGGCCAGCAGCAGAGCTTCCACCTTGGACTTCTGGCAGGCAGAGTTACTTGTTTAGGACATAGATTGATGGAGTCCCTTGGGAGTCAGTCCTGATGGGTAAAGGAGTTCAGGAAGGTTGGGAGTGTTTTAAAAAAGAATTGTTAAACATTCAAGAGCAGGCTGTCCATATGTGTAGGAAATCAAGTCACCAAGGAAAAAAACCAGCCTGGTTAACAGAACTTAGGCTGGAACTTGGGGGGAAAAAAGAAAATGTATCATCTCTGGAAGGAGGGTCAGGCAAGTTGGGAAGACTATAAGGATGCAGAGAGGTCATGTAGGGAGAAGATTAGGAGGGCCAAATCCCAGCTGGAACTTCATTTAGCCATTAAAGTCAATGACAACAAAGAAGTTTTATAAATACATTGGGAGCAAAAGGAGGATCAAGAAGGGTATCCATCAGTTGATAAATGCAGAGGGTAATGTAGTGACAGGGGATGCGGATAAGGCAGAGGTACTCAGTGCCTTCTTTGCCTCTATCTTTAATGTCAAGACTGGTTGTCCTCAGGATACCCAGCTGCTGGAGCTGGAAGTTGGTAGGGGGGAGATGAGTGAAGCCCCTGTAATCCAGGAGGAGATGGTTGATGACTTGCTATGCCAATTGGATGCTCACAAGTCCATGGGTCCTGATGAGATCCACCCCAAGGTAATGAGGAAACTGTCTAAAGAACTTGCTAAACCACTTACCAGCAGTAATGGAAAGTAAGTAAGTATCTACCAGCAGTCCTGGATGACTGGAGAAGTTCTGGCTGACTGGAAATTAGCAAACATGACACCCATCTATAAGAAGGGTCAGAAGGAGGATCTGGGGAACTACTGGCGTGTAAGCCTAACCTCGGTTCTGAGCAAGGTCATGGAGGAGATCACCCTGAGTGCCATCACACAGCACATACAGGGCAACCAGGAGATCAAGTCCAACCAAAACACATTTATGAAAGGAAGGTCCTGCTTGACCAACATGATCTCCTTCTATAACAAAATGACCTGCTTCGTGGATGAAGGGAAGGCTGTGGATGTGGTCTATCTGGTCCTCAGTAAGGCATTTGACACTGTCTCCCACAGCATGCTTCTAGAAAAATTGGCTGCTTGTGGCTTGGATGGGTGAACTCTCTGATGGGTAAAAAACTAGCTGCATAGCCAGGCCCAGAGGGTTGTGGTTAGTCGAGCTAAATCCAATTGGTGGCCAGTCACTAGAGGTGTTGCCCAGGGCTCAGAATTGGGGCCAGTCCTGTTTAACATCTTTATCAATGATCTGGATGTGGGGATTGAGTGCACCCTCAGTAAATTTGCAGACAATGCTAAGTTGGGTGGGAGTGTTGAACTGCCTGAGGGTAGGAAAGCTCTACAGAGAGCCATGTACCAACTTGATCCATGGCTTGAGGACAACTGCATGAGGTTCCATAAGGCAAAGTGCTGAGTCCTGTGCTTGGGATACAGCAACCCCATGCAGTGCTACAGGCTGGGGGAAGAGTGGCTCAAGAGTTGTTTGTCAGAAAGTCTAGTGAACAGCTGGCTCAATATGAGCAAATAGTGTGCCCAGGTGTAGAAGGATAGTGTGGCCAGCAGGACTAGGGAAGCGATCATCCCCCTGTACTCGGCATCACTGGTGAGGCCACACCTTGAGTGCTGTGTTCAGTTTTGGGGTTCTCATTTTAGAAAGGACATTGGAGCAAGTCCAGCAAAGGGCAACGAGGCTCATAAAAGGTCTGGAACACATGGCATATGAGGAACGGTTGAGGGAATTGGGTTTGTTTATCCTTGAGGAAAGGTGGCTCAGGGGTGACCTCATCACTCTCTGCAACTGCCTGAATGGGTCTCTTCTGCCATGCCTGCAGGGAGAGGACTAGAGGGAACGATCACAGGCTGAGACAGGGAAGATTCATATTAGATATTAGAAAAAAAAGTTTCACTTTTAGGGTGGTCAGGCATAGGCTACACAGAGAGGTGGTGGAATCCCCATCCCTGGAAGTGTTTAAGAGGTGTCTGGATCTGATGCTGAAGGATATAGTTTAGGGTTTATGGGTTACAGCAGAGTGGCAGGCTAATGGTTTGACTCAATGATCTTAGAGGTCTCCTCCAACCTTGATGATTCTATGATTCTGTGATTTTATACTATATATGCATTAACATAAATAGGAATTTTATGAAAGACAGAATTAAAAATCCATTGATAACATGCCTTCTTTCAGTCATAATAATGTGTCATACTTCTTGATGGATCTATCTAATCTGTAGTCTAGTATATTTTCTTTTAATTAAACCTATTTATGATAACAGTACGTATTGAAACTTGCTATCGCTCTTCTTAAAAGTCACTTCCTCTTCAACGCAGAGATTAAGTGACCTATTTTTATAACTTTGTTTTTCATACAGCTTGCTTGGTTTGTGGCTTGAGTGTCCTCACTACATATGGGATTCATTTCATTGCTAACTTGGAGTCCTGGAGTATTGGCCTTCTTGCTGTGTTTGTTGTGTCCTACATAGTTACCATTCTCCTCATCCAAAGGCAACCTCAGAACAAGCAGAAAGTGGCGTTTATGGTGAATAACATACTATCTATGTTATACTCTAATGATAGGTTTGGATGGATCCT
>NW_008685135.1:0-31426 GCF_000695815.1 Acanthisitta chloris | reverse complement strand
GGAAAGAGAGATGGTCCTTTTTCAGGCAGATTTTCATTACTGTACTACCACTATTGCAGGTTTTTGGTGAAGGTAACAGTTGTGGATGTCATGGCTGAATCACTGGCGTATGCAGTCCAGCCCAGCTCTCCTCAGGGCTACACGAAGGGCTTTGCTGCCCACAGATTGAATGTGTGACATGCATAGGAGCACAGCTGCACAAAGTGGCTGTATCACCAATGTTGGTCTGAACAGCTGCCATTACAATTAATGGATCTGACAGCACTGGTCATCTAGGTGTTCCTCAAAGGGCACAGCGCTGAGGGCCAAGTAACTTCAGACCTCAATTTAAGCACTTAGAAACTGGAAAACAATTCAGAAACTGTTGAGTGTACAATCACTTGTCTGTGTTGTCTGTGGGCCTGTGGACCACAGTACAGTTTGTACCACCCCGAACTGAAATCCTGTCATTTTGAGCCTTCACTTATGTTCTAAGATCAGTTATTTAATGGAAATAATGAAGTTTAGTGATGAAGGTCAAGGAATCTTCTTTCAGAAAGAAGGGATATATATAAACATATAATTTTCAGCCATAAATACAGGAATTCATTAGTAAATGTTCAGCAGAGACTGGAACATTTTTCTACACAGCATTAGAGAATATATATTAAACATCATGTATTTTAAAAGTTTGATATGTAGAAACTGGTGGTTAAACTCAGTGAAAAAGAAAATTTCACTATATTACAAATAAAAACACAATTCTTTTTTAGTGATTACATGTGTTACCTCAGGTTTGCCTTATATAACTGAAGTGTGACATGCAAAAAAATATTTAATACAAACATATGAAATAATTCCTTTTAGGTTCCACTATTGCCATTCTTGCCATCACTCAGTATACTGGTAAATATTTACTTAATGGTACAACTAAGTGGAGAAACATGGATCAGATTTAGCTTTTGGATGGCACTTGGTAAGTACTTCTGTCCCTTTCAGTCACTTCTTGCACTAGGACTCATGAATCCCATCTTAGAACATTCTTTTCCTTTAAATATTTGTTTAAAAGGCTGTGATTTAATAAAATTCTGTGATTTAATAAAATTTCTGATTAAAACTATTGCGTGCTTCACAAGAAGTATTTATATGCAGTCAAAATTGGAAATACAATTTTGAGGAGGCAGGAAAGATCCAAGTTATAGGACTAATTCCCATAAGTCACAAATTTTTTTTCCTAATAAATATAGCCAAAATTGTGTAGAAACCTGCTTGTAGCCTGTTTGTAACAGGTTTCTTTTCAGTATATCAGTTATTATCCTTTTAGATCTAGAAAATTGTATTAATTGCATCTAGGCAAAAATTAGGGATAGTAGTTTCCATGACCTATTAGAGCATTTAATTATGCAAAAATGTTGTACCAGAATTTCCCAAAGAAACAGGGAAGACTTTAAGCATGAGCTCCGATTCAGATAGCTGAAGAAGAAAATTGTTTTGAAAAGTATCTTCAGCCAGAGAGGAATAACTGCTTTTTAATGCATTACTTGCCTGAAAACACTATGAACTTTTTTTTCCCTTTTGGAAGGCTTCCTCATTTATTTTGTTTATGGCATCAGACACAGTGTTGAAGGTCATCGTAATAGTGGAGATGATGATTGTTGTTCAGAAAATAGTGGGTTGCAAGAAAAGAACCCTGTGGAAGAAGTGGATGAACCTGAAAATGCAAATGAAAGGGATCAATTTCTTCCACACGAAAGGACAAGTGAATGTTAACTCTGCCAGCACACAAATCTTTGAAAACTTTGACATTTTACTTGCAGACCGAAATTTCAAAAGCTTTCTGCCAACATTGTGCCTCTTGAAAGTGTTTACTACAAGGCCTGACTGATATTTTGGACAAGCTGCTAATCCATCTTCATCATTTCAGAACTGACATCATGGAGATTAATATTTATATTTAAAACCAAAAAAAGTATCCTTTGGCAAGCAGAAATTTGAAGACATTGTTTGAAGTGTCATCTAAAATCACTGGTAATCACCAGGTATGAAGAACTTTAGAACTGCCTGAGAGAAGTTCTGAATATTCGACACTGCACTATGAACACAAGTGCCTTTCATACCTTCTCCTTATCTCTGTTACATGTTTTGGTGATGATCTAAGCTCTCCTTTCTACTGAAGTAACTCTCATGGGACATAAATTTCATACAGGCCTGGAATGGTAATTGTACAGGTCAGATACTCTGTAAAAAGTAGAGGATCATATATTTATGTAGAAAGAAATAATTGCTTACCTTTACTAATCATGACTACTAATCAGCAGTCATGGAGAACTCGAACAGTAAAGATACTTCAATGATTTTTAGTCCCTCTAAACAGTCTTAAAGATTTCTACTTATATGAATACCTTTTCTTTGAAGGATGCTATGTGTATAGAATAATACTCTCAAGTGGAGCTATGTTGTTTTCTGCAAAAGCATCCGGGAATTAATCTGTTGGTCACAGTATTGGCAGTGACATTCATGTGTGATGTAGCAAGTATTGTGCTTTTGATTGCAGAAGGGCCAGGATTTAATCCCTGACTACATAATTTAGTACTTAACTTACAATGGTCGCCAAATTTTCCTCTTTATTATTCATTTATTCCTCCTATACTTTCTTCTCCTTTATCATGTGCCAGAGCTGAGATTTCTGAGCTTAGTGTTACACATTGCTTCTCCTCAGAAAATTAATACACAAAATCCCAGCTTTCTTTTCAGATGGAAGGGGAGGTTAAAAAACAGAGGACTGGGCTTTGAAAAAAAACCTTGTCAAAACAGTATTTCAGCATGTCACTAAGCCTTAAACATATGTTAGCACAGTGCTTTTTCATGAGCCAAGCCTACATCCCTACATTCATGTGGGTCTGATGTATAAATGTGAATCTATGCATTGAACCAAATTGTTGTGGCAGTGATAGGTGAACAATTATTTTCATGTCAGTGAAATGAAAATGGTATTTCTTTCAACATAAGTTCGGTTACCTGTCAAAGGCACCCAGCTATTTTAACACTTTTTCTCAGCAAGTATTAGGCTCAAGTCTCATGAAGGATTCCACAATATGAAGTAATTTTGCAATAATATATTTATAAAAACAGCTTCTCTAGAGTAAGTACTCTTTTGGAATTTGTCATGGAGAGTTGCAATCTGTTTCTGGTACTCATCATTGGTATTAACCTTTGTTGTTAGGTAGAAAAACTTTAAGACTTACATTGGTTGAGAGTGAAAAGCACCTTACTTTTTGTAATAGCTAGAATTTCACAAAAAAACCAAACAAATCCACCGAACTAGTTATGCTGCTTCTGTTTTTCTCCTGTTCTTTTTCAGAGCAATAGAGCACTTTTGAATTTTAAAACATCTTTTGTTGTTGCAAAAGAGTAGCATGCCTATATGCTTAAGGGCAGAAGGAGAAGTGCTTCTTGACAGAGAACCCTGCAATGGGTTGGTACCCCACTTTGGAGCAGGTCTGAGGTTATCAGCCTGATGCCTTTCTTCTCAGATTGGACTGGGAGGAGCAGGCCCTGCAGGGCTGGCCACAGCGCGTGGGTAGATGTTTGCTGTCACAGCTCTACTTCCTGCTCAGAATTAGGAGTAACAATCTGAAAATTTGTAAGAGGCATGCCATAGGTGGAACAGCTACCTCTTACCTGAGGTTCCAGCATCTATATCCTTTAATCAGGCATTGGAATGTGCTGCCCAGGGAGGTGGTGGATTCACTGTCCCTGCAGGATTTTAAAATGAGACTGGATGTGGCACTTAGTGCCATGGTCTTGTAACCATGGTAGGGTTGGACATGATGATCTTGGAGGTCTTTTCCACCCCAGTTGATTCTATGATTCTTTAACTGCAACTGCTATTGTCCTAAGGACTGTTGTTCTAGTGATTGGTGGCCCGTAAAAATGGATGTGACATGGAGATGAGGAGAAATTATAGGGTAGGTGTCAATACTTTTTCATATGCCCCAACCCATCCAGAATTGATCATGTTATAGCCACTTCTTTCCACAATTCACCATCATTTTACAGATGCTGTTAAAACAAGACTCAAATCTCATATTAGGCTAATACAAGAAGATGATATGCTGAGTGAATATTTGGTTGATAGGAATTCTCAGGGCAGTTCTTAGAGCTGTTGATTATTTTCAGTACTTCTCTTCAGTGAACAAAAGGGCTGTCTATGTCAGTTGGGTCTTCTGTTTTAATTGTCCTTCTCAACTGGGGCCCATTTTTATGCCAGAAATGGCAAAAGAACTATACATTCTTGTTTGCAATACAAATATTTCAGATTTTCTAGGGTTCTGAAAGGAATCCAGTGTAGTAATTCACAGATTGTCACAGCATATATTTTGTTTATAAATAACAAAAAAAAAGAGTAAATTGAGTATATTCTGATGGTTTTAATCCCACAAATGTTTAAAATCGAGGAGCTGATGCTTTTCCTCATCACTTACAACTCTGTCAAGAGCGTGGCTTCTTCAGTGGTTGTACATTCTTAACCTGTCTTTCCCAATAGTCTTAAATCCTCAGCTGCAAAAAAAGCCATTGCTGTGGGAGCAAGTCAGCAGTGCTCAGGTAAAGCTTTTGTGTGGTCTTTACAAGCCTACAGCAAAACACCGTTCATTTAAAATTCCTTACGCATCTCAGTGTGTGGGAAGCAGAGACTTACTTTTTCCTCTGGTTGCTGATGCTGCAGAGCAGGCCAGCCAGGCTCCCAAGACACAAACTGTGCTGTTCTGTGAGGTGCAAGAAGAGTCCATTCTCTGCCAAGGCCATCATATAGAATGCCTGTCTCTGTGTTTGCACCTATCTGACAATAGCCCATGGCAATTTTGACATACCGGCTAAAATAATTTCTATACTGCACTGGAATTTTCCTTTGATGGAATACTGTCAATATAATAAACTTCTGACTAAAACAAATGCTAGCTAAGGCCTCTGGAGAGAACTTAAGGAAATAAATTTTCTATCTTATTTGCCTAACGGATGTATCAGCACATTGTATATTGACAGTTTCCCCTTTCATTTGTATGATTATTTCTCCCCCCTTGTTAGAGAAATTAATTACATAAAAATAAAAGATTGTGCAGGCACAAATGTTGCTAAGGGAGATGGGAACAGCTGCAGTACAAGAACTGTCCAGGTAACTAATAATACATACATGAAATTAAAGGACAGTCATTGGGTACTCTTGATTGCTTCAGCTGCACAAAGCTTATTTATATGTGTGTATAGTTAGAGTTATTTTCAGTCAGTGGCTGAGTAAAAACAAACAAGCCAGAAGTAAGATATTTGTGCTGTTTGGTATGCATTTATGTATGAGGTCTTGAAATTCCAGGTACTTTAGCAGGACTGTGCAGAAGCAAAGGACATGCCATGCTAGTCCTTACACAGGAGTTATGGATGAAACAAATCCTGATTTTGTTGTCTCATTTGCTATATGTCTGTACTTCTTGAGAGAGCAGCTGAAAACACAGGTCAAGTGGAATTAAATAATTGTTACTTTTTAATACAGTTGTTGATACTGTAAATTGTTGTGTGCAAATAATGATGGTACATGTTAATACAAAATATCTATTTTTGGAGGCAGCTTATTGGTTTTTTTCTTCCTTTGTAAAAAAAAAAAAAAAAAGCCTCCATAAAGTTTATTTGCATTGGTACATTCTGGTATGCCTTTAGATAGAGGAATTATTCTTACCTAGTTGGATTTAAGAAAGTAAGCTAAAACATACTTAAGGCAGAACAAGAAAATCCTTTTATTCTGAGGGACAAGAGTTATAAAACATTTCTGAATAATTCATGGTAACTGAAGTGATCTTGTGGTATTCCAGTCCTAACTCTGCAATAGTAAATTTATCTTAGATTTTATTGTCTGTTATCTATTAACTATTCTGTTAGTATGCTTTCTTCTGCAACAAATTCCTTCTTAGATTCCTGAAATATGTCATATTATATTTATGTCACCATGTGTTAAAGCCATTTATATTACCTCCTGCTGGAGAACTATCAGTAAAAAATGTCAGTAGTAGTGATACAAGGTTACTTATGTACTTACATAGGAATTTAACTGTCAGCCAGAAGCTTCAAATGATACAATGAATGTAGAGGAAAAACTTAGTAAAGCTTAAATATATGTTCAGTATTTTATGAGATGATAAATGTACAAGTCTAGTGACCTTTATCCTAAAATTTACACAAAGATATATATGTTTATGAAATGGAAGGCATACTGTTTTTCATGGAGGTTTTAATAAGTGCCAATATCAGATGTGCCATAAGCATCCTGAGATGGTGAAATCCCTGACCATGCACAAAATCTGTGTGAGATTGTGCAATCGTTTTAATCATGTATGAGGCCTTTGACATTGAGGCACATTTTGTATACTGGGAATTTAATTCACAAGAAGGCTGGCATGTGTCACTTGATTGCATAAGGAAGAAAATAAAAGCACCTTTTAATGCTCTTGGGCCTTAACTGTTCCTAGACTTGCTAGGAAGTTTGTACAAATTGCAGTATGTTCACTGAAAGCACTGAGATTACTCAGTGTTAGGCAAATACATATTTAACAAAAAGAGTGGGTGATGTTTCATACAGTGTAGGATCTTTTTATTTGTTTTTTCCTGTACCTTTAGTATTTCTTTCTGGTATATGTTTTGAGGACCTCTGCATTTTTAATAGTTGGATCTTTCCAAAGCGAAGTATAATGTATTTACTGTCTCCTGATCTGTTTTCCATTTGATTTTAGAAATCAAACTCCTTAACATCAGCTAAGTTGATGGATTTCTGTGCACAAACATGCATTACAAAGAACTATGTATATATTTTATTTTTTTTATTGTCAGTTGGATAAATTCTGTTGTCTTTGTATATTTTCATTGAACCTCATGCCAGGTAAACTCCAGCTTTGCTCAGTTTAGTTGGAGTTGGGATATGAGGATTTGTATGCTTAGGAAGGCTTTTTTCTTTTGTGTTACAAGAAAGTAAAGTATGGAATATGTTACATATCTTTAAAAATAGTTATGTGTGCCTCATTTTAAACCACATTCGTGTTCGTATCCATTTTAACTTTTCTTTTTGTTCATATGTACATTGTAGTGATTATTTCTGTAATGTAGGCTGCTGAGCATTTAAAATGTAGATGGAAGATTATGATGAAACCTAAACTCCAAATTTGTATTTCATTGAAGTGCTCCACCAAAAAGAAAAGTCTTGAATTTTTATGAATGTAAAAATGCTTATATTTAAGAATATGGTGCTTTTTTTTCCACTTTACAATAGAATTGTTATCAGTGACATTTTTAGTTACCTTAGTTCCAATATCCGATGAAGTTACATTGCTCTTCGTTTACTGTAAAATGTGTTTCGCAGGGTAACAATTGTGCATTTGTTCCATATTTTTTAAATAAAGCTGAATATCACTTGCATGTACTACATACAACAGCTCTAACTTTAGCCATCACTGTGGTTTTAGTAAACACTAAAATAATATAGTGACTTATAATCATTTGACATCTGGGATACTGATATCATGATATTATATAAATCACAGCACATTTAAAATAATTAACATGATAACTTGGATACATCTTAGAGGGAGAAAAACACAACCATGTTTTATATTTAAATAGGGAGATGGTCTGGAGATGAAGATAATAGCAGCATTTGTTTCCTACTTGCTTCAAAGCACTGGAGAAGTCACTGAAATAGAGAATATCAGAAACACTGTTTGATTTGGGCATTTTGTGTTGCAGTGCCAAACCAGAGATGATGTTAGGTTTGATATCCAGGGGAGGCAAGTAGCCCTCAGTGTTCATGCTGCTCAACTCTGTGAAGCACCAAGCCTTGTCCTAACAGCATCTAATCTCTGAGTCAGATGAATAAACTCATTGTTGTGTCCTTTTTATTTTTGTGAAAAACCAAACCAAACCACAAAAAAACCCACAAAAACAGAACCCCAAAAGCAAAACCAACCAAACCCAACCCAACCAACCCCAAAAACAAAATCTTCCTCAGCTTTGAATAGTATTGTGAGTATATCAGGAGAATAAAACCATGTGTCTGGGCAATGGATAACGATAGCCTTGACACTAAGAAATCCACTGCCAGGGCAAACTTATCACCTGGCACTGTTTTCAAAGACATTTGGGTAGTCATCTTTGTTCACAAACTTACGAGTAGCTATGACTGATTTTTTCAGAGGTATATGCAACTCTTTCATACAATTCCTTATAAAATCTTCAAATTATTAATAGTCACCTTATTGTACATACAGATTTACTAAGACTGATCTTGAAAATCTTGGCCCCATGAAACATTGGGAATAGGGTCACTGTTGTAAATGAGCACAGGAGTTATACTGCAAGTATCACATTTAAAACATTGACTTGAAAAGGTGATTTTAAGCTATCATCTTACTCATGTGGAGAACTGGGGTCATGGCATGTAAGTTTACATTAGTTCTTCTGGTGGTTATAAATGAAAATGTGGCTAGTTTTTCATGCACACCCATTTAAAACTAGGGTGCTTAAAATCTGTAAAATCACTTTCTTTCTTCATTGTGTATATCTATGTAGGAAAAAGGTATATGCCAGTTTAAATATTTCTTATAATTAATGCAGTCTGAGTGTTAATTCTAAGTGCTATTACCACATTTTCCAAAATACGTGATTTGGATCTCAGACACTGTTAGATCATTGACCTACCCAGTGTATGAAAGCAAAAGGGAATTCCACCTAGGAAAGCACATAAGAATTGAAACTAACCGTTTTGCAGATGACAGAAAAAATCTTCATCAGTAGCAGGAGCTCTGCATATTTCCAATGCACATTTGCAATTCATACTACACATCTTTTCTGAGTTGTCTCTGAGATTCAATAACCTTAAAATGAAGACCTGATAACCTTTTCAGAATATAATACTTAGTCATATTCTAACTGTTTAAAGGAGGAAATAATTTTAAAATACCTGGTAGCAACAAAAAATACTATGTGTCTTAATTTGTTACAGGTAATGGGAGTCTTTAACAGTTTCTTAAAGGCATTGTGTGAGGTGTGGCAGAGCACACAGTGTGAGCTGATGCATTTCCTTGGGGTGAGGTTGCAAGATCCCTGTGCCTTTGAAATAATGTCAGGATTGAGGTTGGCAGAAAGTAGTGGAAATGGCAATGATATGGGAGGGGAATAAAAAAAAAGTGGCTGGACCAAAGCTTTCATGCTTCCACAGCCAAATCTGGAATGTTCAACAAGAAGCTGGAATGGCTAGTTTGAAATGGGAATCCAAAATGTTTATCAGGCATCTCAGTGGGACTAGGGCAGAAATTACACAGGAAAGATGGAATAGCTCAACCCAAGGGATAAGTGGCAGTATGTGTTGAAGAAAACTTTCGTGTTAAATCTGATACCTGGTGAGTTTTGTCAGTAAGTCATCTGGACTGAAATACCAGCCCTGTGGAGAACAGCCAGCCTGGTAACTCACAGCCCAATGTGTAACGACTGCTCTGCTTAGGAAAATCAGAGGAGCAGCAAGGACTGGATAGGATGGCAAAAGGAAGAATTTCTTCCCCTCACATTGGCTGGATCACACACTTTGGGGTGTGATGCAGACTGCAATTGTTTAGGTGCCACAAATGATGATGACTTAGAGCCAGTACTTGGAGAGCCCCTGAGAAAAGCAGCAATTCTTGACTTGTTCTGGAGCAGTACTCAGGTTATTGGATTCAGATGTTGCTGTAAAACAGCCAGACTGTAGTTTTAATATTCTTGCAGGAATAATAAAAGTCTAAGAAATGACTGATGTGTTTAATTTTGGAAGGGGGGATTGAATAAGATGAGGGGGCTCCTTAACTCATATGAGGGTTAAATGTAAAAAACAGAATAAAGCAGACATAAAAAGTTTAAGCAACAACTTAGAAAAGGGATAAAACCAGCCATAAATCCTGTCCTTCTTCTGACGTACTGGCGTGGGGCAAGGAGAGATGACTGCAGAATTTTTAGGGAGATAAGAAAGGGCATCTAAAGAAAGTAAAATTTGAAGACCAAATTATTTGTGTGCACCCATATTCACTGCAGAGGTGCCTAGGGAGGTTTCATGGAAAACAGTGACATGATAAGCATAGCAGAAACTTTGAGTGCAGTATCCTAACAAGCTCTGAGATAGACAGAGTTTTTCTCTATGAGGAGAATCATTAGAGGATACATCTCATTAGTAATGCCAAAAGATTCATCTTTAGGGAATATCAGCAACATAAACAGTGTTGAAGTGCCATGATTTCATGATATATACCTGAGGCATAAAATAAATTTGAATCTGAAATTGCTAAAGTCTTAACTCGGGTGCATAACTTATATCATAGCTTATCATTGTCCAGAGAAGGGCAGTGAAGCTGGTGAAGGGTCTGGAGGGTAAGTCCTATGAGGAGAGGCTGAGGGAGCTGGGGGTGTTTTAACTGGAGAAGAGGAGGCTCAGGGGTGACCTTATCACTCTCTGCAACTGTCTGAAAGGAGGTTGTAGACAGGAGGGCATCAGAAAGGATTAGACACTGGAATGGACTGCCCAGGGAGGTGGTGGAGTCATTATCCCTGTAAGTATTTAAGTAAAGATTGGACATGGCACTTAGAGCCATGGTCTAGCTGGTATGGTGGAGTTTGGTCAAAGGTTGGACTCAGTGGTCGCAGGGGTCTTTTCCAACCTAATTGATTCTGTGGTATCACTGCATATCACTGTATCATATCATATAGCTACATGTTTCCAGGGAAATTGAAATATTCTGGTATTTTACGATTTTTGTGGGAGGTATAGGCACAGAGCCAGGTCATTGTATTCTGTAACCTGAACTCATGAATAAATAGGCATGAATTGCAGAAGGGTCAGTATGGCTTTGTATGGATGCCTTTTTTCCTTTTTTTTTTAACTTCATAAGTTTGTTCTGTTTTGCAGATCTCTGAAGTTCTCTGTGTACTTTATAAGAGTGTGGCCAAGCATGGGCTGGTTGGTGTACGTGGATTCCAAAGGCTTTTGATGAGCCTGTTGTAAAAGACTCTTTGGGAACCAAGGTACTGTGAGACAAGGGAAGACCTCTCATAGGGCAATAACTAATAGGAAATAAAAGAGTAGGAGTTTGTCTTCAGGTTTTGCAACATGGGTAGAATTATTTTTATCCAGTTGAATTCACAGGGATCTTGTAAGGCACATGTTTTTCAGCATATTTAAGTATCTGCTAAAAGAAAAGAAAGCTGTCACTAAAGAGTTGCAGAAGCTCTCTCAGTTTTAAAAGATTGAGTGGTGAAAATAGGACTCGAAATTTTGTGTTGGTAAATGCTAAATAACACAAATGATTCTAACTTCATGTACACTTTGATGTGTTTCTATTTAGGAATTTCTAACCAATAATTCCTCCTTAGGAAAGTGATCTTGGAGTTACACTTGATTATTCTAGAGAAAGTCAGCTCCTAATATTGCTATCTTAAAAAGTAGTGAGAGGTTTAGACAGGAAAGAAGACACTATTAATATGTACAACTGTGATTTGACTATATCTTGAACCTGGTGTAAAAAAACTGCTTTTGTGTTCTTTTCAGTACCCAAATGTGGTCTAACTGACCTGCTGTGAGATGCATATTTTTTATAAGGAACAATAATAGAGTAGAAAGGGATAAAGTTATAAAAGATGTGAAGTCCAGAAAACATGTGTTTCAGAAACACTCAAGTTTGTAAAAGTACGAGTGCCACAGAGAATGTTGTTGGAGAAGCAATGGATATTTATTCATTTAATACAGAAACTAGGAGGCATCTAATATCTAAGTGTAATTTGTGTAATTTTAAAGTTGATCAGACAGATAAATGAAGGTAAACATCCAAGGGCAATAGAATGATGACAACTGTGGTTCACAGATCCCTTGAGCTAAAGATTCTTAGGAGACTAGTATCAAAGGAGCAGAGATGGTTGCCCTGTGCCTTGATTGGTATCTGACACCAGGTGGTGTCAGTGCGAATAATTTTGGCCTGTCTGACTGTAGCCTTTCTAATGTAAAGCAGGGGAGAAGTCCTGGGATTTAAATTCGTGCTCACAGGTCTCTGTGCTGTTTAAAAGGGATGTGTTGTACATTGGCCTGGACTTAGAGTGGAAGGCTGAAGCAGGGCAAGGTGCCCAGCTGGTGTTTGAGGAATGTCATGGGAGCCATCAATGGCAGGAGTCTGGAGGTGCTGCCACTCATACTGACAGCCAGTACCAGTTTTAATTCATGCTAGCTCAGTGTACAGCAGGGCTATTTCTAATTCCAGAGGGAGCTTGATGATTGATTAGTACAATAAAATACCCAAGCATTTCCATGTGGAAAACGAGAATTAGCTGTCAGGCACAGTTAGTGGAGCTTCTGGTGTCTGGGGACAAAAGTTTTAGGCTCATGTCACAAAAGAGCTGGATTTCCTGATGTCAGTTAAAGTGGGAGTAATATGAGTTTCTTTTTTTTCTTTAAATTGCGATAGCTCACTTTTTCTTTCCATTTGTTTGTAAAGGCAGCTGGGCATCCTGATTGTCTCTGGCAGGTAATGAAACCTCTTAGAATTTGTCTCTAAATTACTCACTGTTTTAGTCTGGACTGTCAAAATAAATGGCTG
Organism: Acanthisitta chloris; assembly: GCF_000695815.1. Taxonomy (NCBI): domain Eukaryota; kingdom Metazoa; phylum Chordata; class Aves; order Passeriformes; family Acanthisittidae; genus Acanthisitta; species Acanthisitta chloris. Next base: position 18,803 of record NW_008685135.1, on the reverse strand, counting down.
ATACAGAGAAGTGATGACTTAAATACTAACTTCAAGTGAGTTAAGAGTCATTTGCATTTCATAGTACTTACCTTAAAAGAAGAAAACTGCATCACTGTCAGCATTTTATAATTGTCATGAAGTTTCACACTTGCCAGTTTTTCTTCATGTGTCTCTTATGGCAGCATGGTGCATGGAAAGGTTATGTGGAAATGATGGATGTGTGAGATGAAGGTGGAGAGCTTGTGTGGCATTGTGTACTGAGTGGCAATGCCATGGGGTAGAAATGACAAAAGTGGCTGGAGATGAAAATGCTGTATTTCTCCTTTGCAATGTTTTCATACCTTATATATTTGTTGTTTATTTAACTATGTTTAGAGTTTTCACATGTTGTTGAAAGCTCTCTTCTTTTGCTGACGACACCAAGCTGTGTGGGGAGTCAACATGCTGGAGGGAAGGGATGGGACATCCAGAGGGACCATGAGAAGTAGAACAATGCAAACCTCATGAAGTTCAACAAAATGAAGTGCAAGGTCCTACATCTGGGCCATGGCAATCCCAGGCACAGCTACAGGTTGGGTGGGGAAGTAACTGAAACCAGCAGTGAGGGGAAAGACTTTTGAGTGACAGTGGATGAGAAACTCACCATGAGCTGCAGTGTGCACTAGCAGCCCAGAAAGCAAATTGTATCCTGGGCTACATAAAAAGGATTGTGGCCAGCAGGTCAAAAGAGGTGATTCTCCCCCTCTACTCTGCTCTCATGAGACCCCACCTGGAGTACTGTGTGGAGGCAACATAAGAAGGACATGGAACTGTTGGAGCAAGTCCAAGGGAAGGCCACGTAGTTGGTAACAGGACTGGAGCCTCTCCCCTGTGAGGACAGGCTGAGGAAGCTGGGGCTGTTCAGCCTGGAGAAGAGAAGACTGTGTGGAGCAATATCTGAAGGGGCCTACAAGGGAGCTGGAGAGGGAATATTTATTAGGAACTACAATGATAGGACAGGCTGGATGAGGCCTTGAGCAATCTGGTCTAGTGAGGAGGTGTCCCTGCCCATGGCATGACTGGATGACCTGTAACGTCCATTCCAACCCCTAAAATTCTATGATTCTATGACTCTGTGATTCTATGATTCCTTTTTCCCCAGGAAAAATGGATCATGGCAGAGACTTCCAAAACTTATGAAAATTAACTCTTACTAAGTTTTAGGAATCTTTTATAGGAAAAACAAAACTCCAGTTATTCTCTGTGATAAGAAGGAAGGTTTGGGTTTTGTTTGCAAAAAAGACTATATAACCTGATTCTAATCAGCAACATTGTCTTCTTTATTTTTCCAGTTATTGGACAGCCTGTGAAGAGTAAACATCCAAAAGAATCTGGGAAAAACAAAATTAAGCCCGTTAACAAAAAAGTAAACCCCCAAATTCTCAAAATAAAGGAGAGAGAACCTGCTGACTCCTCTCTGAAGTCCCAGTCCATACTGACACAGGTGATGGATAAAGGTCCTTTCCAGAAACTAGCTGCCACTTTAAGCCTGTCTGCAGGGCAAAGCATAGAACTGAATGTAAGGGGAGTAATGTTACTTGGAACTATCCTTCATATTTAGACACCTTTATGGACTCCAGACTCAGGTAATCTATTTTTCAGTTTTGGAGGAAAAATAATCCAGAACCTTTTTTTTTCACCCTGCCACTTTCAACACCATTGGGATTTTTGTTTTTTTGTTCACATTTTTACAATCAATTGTTCTATCTTATGGCTATTAATGTCCACAAAAAAGGATGAGCATCTTTTAGTCCTCTCCAATTACTGCCCTGTGATTTACACTGTGGAATAGTCTTGCATCATGTGAACTGTATTTCCTTCAGATGCATCTAAAATAAAAATGATGTCCAGCAGGACAGCACTGTGCTTCAGCCACTAACAGGGAACCACTTCAGGGTTCGTCCAAAGTAAAACTCTCAAAATGTGTGACTGTGTATGTCAGGTGCTCTCTGCCAACTCTGTTGCTCCACAGAGAGACTTGCTCGTGGTAGGCTGTACAAGTTGCTACCACCTGAGACACTAAGATTAATTTCCTGAAGAGACTCAAACCCACATCTCTGATCTAGAAAAAAAAGTACACCAACCTCCATGCAAAGGAGCAAGTGAGAGCAGCCTTTACTTTTTCAATCCAAGTTACCTTTGTGTGCTAAAGGTTTGTGGTGTGGCAGAGTTTTATGCTGAGGACGGTCACCTTGAGTTTAGGAAGGATTTTTCTTTCATCTAGAGACATCTTAATGAAAACCACATAAATAGTTGTTAGAGCAGTAAGAGGAACTGAGGACTCTCTCCCTTTCTCTGCCCCACCAGCTGAGTGTCCTCTTGCTCTAGACATCTTTTCCAAAACCCCATACATTTGTTTGCCCTCCCAGGCTTTGAGGATAGTACACATAGCTAAATACAGAGTAAATCTAGTAATTTAGTTCTGTATGTGAAAGAGGAGGGGCACATAAGGAGCTTAAGAATGTCTTCCACAGGCATTTTTTGCCATGAGTAGTGTTGCTTTCACTGGCTGTTTTATGGAGATTTGTGTGAGGATTCAGTGAAGCACTGTGAAACAATACCCTAAGAAAGAGCTGTAGGAAGATTTTATTGGATTATTAGGTGAGAGGGACACAGAGGTCTGAACAAAGGTAGCAGCTGCTCTAATTTTGTTGTTCCTAAATTAATTACAAGTGTTTATGCTTCCTGTAAAGAAATGAGATTCTCTGAATCTCAGTGATCCCTTTCACTTATTTGCAGGTGTGATGCTGTCTTGAAATCACTCCCAGTGATTTTTCAGATACATTCTTCTCCTTTTCACTTCTCTTTTCAAAGAGGATTGTTGAAGAACAGCAGTTACATGCTGTGATCTCTAGCATATCCTTCTGAAATTCATGAGCCAGTTCTCTGTGCATTTATTTGCTTGTCCCTTGCTGGCTGAGGAGTTCAAGAGCTGTTCTGTCTGAGTGCAAGGCTTCTGGCACAGTAAGTTACAGCGGTTCCTGCTGTGGCCTTATTGTAGCAACATCTCTCAAAAGATCTTGTGGTTGATTCAAACTACTACTGCTTATTCTTTTGCAAGAAGTACTGGTTTATCCAGATTTATTTCAGTAGGTGGCATTTATCAGCCACAGTACAGACTTGGCTTCCTAGTAAGCCAGAGGTGGATGTGCAGATCAGCAGGGAGCATGTGTGTACATGGTGGTTGTTGTTCTCAACTGCATCTTAGCTTTGTGTACTCTCAAAGAGGTTGGTGGCATGATTTGATCCTGTAGACCTGCAGGTCATGTTATCTGAGTATCAGAACCTGGCATTGAAGAAGGCAGGGCATGTATTCAGAGTTTTTGGGGAGGAGTCTGAATGCTTCTTCATTATTTATTTGACTGCCTATTCCTCTCTTGCAAAATTAGGTGCTTTCCATTAATGAGCATTGGGCAAAATACAAGAATTTAAGATAGATTAAGGACAAAAAAGGTGTAGTTTCCTGGTTTTCAGTTTGAAGTAGTTTGGGATCCTGTTCCCTCAGCAATTTACCTTTCTGTTCTCACTCAAGTTCAGAGTATTTGTAGTATTTGAACCATACAACAAAAGTTAATAAAGTCACACAAAATAAATGCTATCAAACATTTTGGCTGGGTGGATATAACTTGCCTAAATATTTATTTTCTTTAAGAATTATATAAGGCATAGTATGCAAGGCATATATTTAAGGATCTGTATTGAAATATGACGATCATTGCTTTAAAAATTATTTTGAAATAAGTTGTTGAAGTGGAAACGCTTCATTAGACTGAGTCAACAATCTTGGGTGTAAGCAGAAGATCCTAAAGTTAACTAGAGAAATAGAAAACATAGATTAGTAGCAGACTTCAGAGTTCCAGAATAGTAATAATTTGTGGAGACATTGACCACAGAATCCTGTGCAGTTATATTTTCGTCACATTTTTAGCATAACTTTAGTAATTATCTCAAGGTCTTTGCTTTAGTGCTTATAGATGCATATGAAACAAAGTTTGTTTTATAGAATATGATAATTGAAATTTATGTTCTGTGGTTTTAGAAAGTTTTGATGGAGTTTCATTGGAAATACATGAAGATTCCATGTTATTTACTTAGCTCAGCTGGCAGTGCTTGCAAGTGAACTGGCAGCCAAAAAGGTTAACAATGCCATCATCTTTCAACAGGACCTTAGATCTTCCTTGTGGCAAATGTATGCACCAAGCACCAACAGCAATAGGCAGATTTTAAAATTTTGCACATATATTACATCCATTATTTTAAAACAAAATTATGAATATAGGACAAAGGGTGGGAAATCAGAAAAATTATTTGCAAATAACCTACAGCAAAAATTGTCTAGTCATCTAGATAGATTCATGTCCAGTATCATCTAACATTTTTTGAGTACTAAAAGATCAAATATAAAATAGTCCTTTCATTACCAGTTTCTGAGGTGTGGGGCAAAACCAAAGCTAATTAACTGGGCTGGGCTCTTTTTTGCCTTGGAATTTTGTCCACATCTTGCTGGAGTCAGAGCACTGGTGCAAACCAGAATTGATGGCAGGAGCAGGAGGAATTGGTTGGGGTCTGAGGAGGTAATGAAAAATGAAGAAGGAGCAGGTTGGTACACTGGAGAAAAAGTGAGGAAGAGGAGGGACAATAGTAATGACATCTGTGTGATTGCTGGCGACCAATGACTCCAATTATTTGTTCATTTGTACGTCCTGACAGCAACAGATATTCAGGCATCCAATTCCTACTTTTTCTTTAAATAATAGGGGGGATATACAAATTCAAATGGTCTGGTGTTTTGGTTGACAACTAGTCAAATTTAGCATCAATGGAATGTATTTCCTATGGGTGGTTGCAAAGAGAAATAGGGATAAAAGCCAGATGTTTTGTCTCCATGCCATGCTTACCACATTTTTAACTCACCCACATGGTAAGGAGAATACAGCAAACTGGAGGACCAGATGCCATTTTTAAAAAGAAGGGTTGTAATTTGAAAAGCAATTTCTGCAGTATTAGTGGCTCTACTTACTTTGAATTTGTCTTTGTAGCTGTACTTTACAACCTGGTAAATAAAATACTTTTGCTTGCTGTACTAGAGAATCTCAGTTTTTAATAGGTCTGGAACTGTTAACATATGCTAAAATTATCATATTAGGGGGAGGGAAAGATGCCAAGGGAAAGGAGGAAGAGGACTCTTTGGTTGTTTCTTGTTGAGATGGAGAAGAAATTCTGCCTTTCCACTATTCTAACTGAAGTACACCTAACAGTACACACTGAAATGATCTACTTAGCTTTAGAAACTGTAACATTCAGTGTAATTCTGTGGAGAAGGCTAGAATCATGCAAACATGGCCCCTGAGTTAAGGGTACACACGAGCTTGCTTTAGAACTAGCCTATTATCTGTAATGCTCTCTCACTTTGTGCAGCATAAATACACCCTGAAGATAACTTTTTGTCTGAAAATTCTGTGTACTGGCTGAACTGGCCAAAAAAATCTTGGTGGTGTTCACAATCAAAAGTTGCTTGTACACCTCCAGAAGAGAAGGGCTGGAATGCTGTTTTGTAAGACCGTGCATAACAAATTAATGACTGTGGACTCACCCAGAAACTGGATTTACAATATATGAGAGTGGTGAAAGCAAAAATAAGGGCAAGTGCATTTTCCCTTTTTTATCCTTTACAGAAAAAAAGCTGCTCTAGATGAAGGCAGTCTAATTTCACATAGGCTTTGCTCTGCCTGACTTGGAGCATGAGTCTCTTGCTTGCCAAAGACCAGCTCTGTTTATCAGAGAACTTCACTTGGTAAGTAAACTCACGTGAAATGGAACTGCAGCAATGGAAGAAGTTGGGGCAATGAACTGGAGATGCATCACATGTACCTTTGTGTGTGCTGTGGAGAGTGTCTGAACAGGAGCACTCTCACAAACACTGAGCAAACTGGATATTGTGGAGGGCAGGATCAGACTGCTTGCAGTGAATGCAGGCTCCTGCTGACTTAGTGGGATGCTGTGCTCATGTGTATAACAGAATTTCATTTTGTTTCTTGTGCTTTGAAGTCTGAAAGCGAGGGGCTTTTTTCTTGTGTAAAACAGTAAGATATTATGTTCCTCTCCTAGTGCCAATGTGTTTGAGATAAGCCCTCTTTTGTCAGTATGAATGCAGCTGCTTGAGCGGAGTTAGCTAGATCCTCTTTGAGTGATGCTATGTACACTGTCTTTTTTTTTTTTTTTAAGCTTCTAAACATGGTATAGTTTCCTGGCAAAGATCATGTGAACTTCAGATAACTAAAGCTTAATAAGACGAATGTATGGAATAAGATTTTATACTAATTTTCTAGTTTCTTTAAACAGTCTTGGAATGTTTGTATATACAACATTTTTACTTTGTGACATCTACAGCATAGCAAAGTTTTGGCTTTTGAGTCAGATTTCCCAGCATCTAAAATAAGATTGAAATAAAAGTTATCCTGAATACTGTTTAGCTGCATGGTAGGTACCATTTATAATTTCCTCTACATGGCCTGTTTTGTCTGCTTAATATGGTTGTATCACAAGTTTCAACACTTCCACTGTCAGTTGCCAGGTTTTGTTAGTGCATGTTTGTGGATGAATACCTTGCTAGACTTGTCCCATTTTTTTACTGGATAGCTTGTTCTCAGTTAAGTAGAACACACTGTACAGTAATTAATTAACTCTGACCTTATTTTTCTGTCTGTTGGGATTTCAAGCTATAGTTCAGTGTCTGCATTAATGATTGGAGGCAACAATGTTCTGGCATAATGATTTCTCTGTAATGTTGACATTTAGTGCTCAATACTTGCACTACATTTTATGTCAATGTGAACTGTGAAGTTAAATAATAATACAGACTAGGACATGTTTGGTATTTCTCTTTGATTCCTGTTGGATATGATACACAGCAGGATCTCTTGCACAAATAGCAATTCTCAAAGCTTATCCAAAACCAGAAGATAATTTATAATGTAAAGTAGTGTATGTAATAAAAATGAAAATGCTGCTGACCATAATTACCTGATTCCTAAAAGTTTAATCAAACAAGGTCGTGTAGAATGAGTGCATTAGTGGGTAGAAAACATGATTTGTCTCTTTCTTTAGGCAGGCCTCAAAACTGCCCTGTGGTGCATCCATGTACTAATGGTGTCTGAGGGCTTTAATGGGAACGATAATTCTCATGTAGTTCTGTTTGGGGTGTGTATTTGGTGTGTTTTTAATTTCTAAGCTACTGACCTGACTGGAGGCTGAATGTTGGGTTATGTGAATCATTGCTTATGATTGCTGTTAGTTGTGCAAACTGCTAGCAGAACATCTGGGGAATCAGAAATTTCAGGAAGCACATGTAGCTGGAACTGGTGGCCTCTCTGTTTAAGCAGTTATTCTGCCTGCAATAGAGAGTTAAGAAAAACAGAGCATTTAGAGCATGCAGTACAGTCAGACACGTCTGTAGTACTGCTGTTACTCAGTGATGAGGTGTTTTAGAGAATAAGAATTTCTTCAAAGCATGCTAGTCTCAGAAATAATTTAGTTGCATATCTGCTTTACAGTATAACTGCCACATTAATAATAAGAAATAGGAGGATAATAAATATTCAGAGAACCCACAGAGAGCTGTTCAGAGTTCATGCATCTATGTCCAAATCCTGTTCAAAACAGTAATAAGTAGTTCATTACCAAATGCCTAAAACTGGAAAAATCACTAGTGACTTGTTTAGAAAATAAATGACTGTGTAACTTGGTGCCTTGCAAAGGAAAGAGGGAAACCTTTGTGTTCCAGAAGTACTATCATGAAAGGTAGAAAAGAACATTTTCAAGGGTCAGAGCAGCAGGGAGTGCACCAGTACTGCCAGCTGTCCTGCCAGGGTTCCCTGAGAGCTGGTACTGTTGAACCATTGCTTTTGCAATACATCAGAAGTCAACACAGTAGACTTCCAGCTCTTCCCACCATCTGTCTGCAAGAAGGAGCCAGGAAGGCAAACCTTAAAATAGAAAAAAAGAACAAGATGAGACTGTAGCTGCTGTAGTTCATTGATAGGACTTTGGATCCTTAGAAACACTGTTAGTATCTATGTATGTGTCTACATATTTACGAACAGTTGCACATTTACAAATACCAATCCACTGAGAGATGTACCTTGGAGATTTAGGAGAAGGAGGAAAAAGCAAATGAAGTCTGAAATAATAACACAGGCTGAATTTTGTGTAGTTACATGATGGCACTGCCAATACACTTCCAACAGTTCACAGGGTCATGCTCTGAAATAGTTGAGGGGTGATGAGGAAACTCCAGTGAGAGGATACCAGTGAGGTAGCTTAGGGCAGAGGAGCAGGTGATGCAAAATTACTTACTTGCAGAACAAATCCAAGCTGAGACAGAAGCTCTTAATGATGGCATTTGCAGATGAAAACTTGGATGAGTAGGTCAAAGGTTGATAAACCATTCACACTGAAAGCAGCCATAAATCAGTAAACCAAGTCTGATTAAAGTGCCTTCTACTTACCTACTTGTGAGTTATCTTTGATACATACTATTGAAGCAGCGCTGCAGTTAATGGTATTAAAAGAGGACTGAGACACATGTAGGTTGACTTGTAGCATGACAAAAAGGGTATACATGCCCAAACTGAGTTAACATAGATGAACATATTGCTGGAATCATCGAGGTTGGAGGAGACCTCTAAGATCAAGTCCAACCATTAAACTGCTGCACCCTAAACCCTAAACCATATTGTCCAGCAGCAGATCCAGATACCTCTTAAAACACTTCCAGGGATAGTGACTCCACCACCTTCCTGGGCAACCTATTTCCACTGCCTGAACATCCTAACAGTGAAAAAACTTTTCCTGACATCCTAATCTGAATCTTCCCTGTCTCATCTTATGGCCATTCCCTCTAGTCCTGTTATTGCAGGCATGGCAAGTTCCCCACCTCTACAACCCCTTTCAGGTAGTTGTAGAGGGCAATGAGGTCACCCCTGAGCTGCCTCTTCTCAAGGCTAAACAAACCCAATTCCATCAGCCGTTTCTCATATGATGTGTTCTGGACCTTTTATGAGCCTCGTTGCCCTTTGCTGGACTCACTCCAGCACCTCAATGTCATTTTTTAATTGAGGGGCCTAAAACTGGACACAGTAGTCAAGGTGTGGCCTCCTCACCAATGCCAAGTACAGGGGGCGATTGCTTCCCTAGCTCTTCTGGCCACAGCTATTCTTGATACAGGCCAAGATGCCTTGGCCTTCCTGGCCACCTGTGCACAGTGTTGACTCATTCTGACCCAGCTATTAGCACTCCCAAGTCCCTTTCTGACAGGTCTTGAGCCACTCCTCCCCCAGCCTGTAGCACTGCATGGGGTTGCTGTATCCCAAGCACAGGACTCAGCACTTTGCCTTATGGAACCTCATGCAGTTGTCCTCAAGCCATGGATCAAGTTGGTACATGGCTCTCTGTAGAGCTTTCCTACCCTCAGGCAGTTCAACACTCCCACCCAACTTAGCATTGTCTGCAAATTTACTGAGGGTGCACTCAATCCCCACATCCAGATCATTGATAAAGATGTTAAACAGGACTGGCCCCAATTCTGAGCCCTGGGCAACACCTCTAGTGACTGGCCACCAATTGGATTTAGCTCCACTAACCACAACCTTCTTGGCCTGGCTATGCAGCCAGTTTTTTATCCATCAAAGAGTCCACCCATCCAAGCCACAAGCAGCCAATTTTTCTAGAAGTATGCTGTGGGAGACAGTGTCAAATGCCTTATTGAGGTCCAGACAGTCAAAGCCCAATTTTAAAAATGGAGGCTGAAAGGAATCGGAAAGTTCACCGTACAAGGCTAAAGCTTGCATGCTTTCTTGTGTAGCTGAAATTAGTAAAACTGCTCGTGTAAGCAGGTCTCTGCTGGAGCAGAAGAGGAAGTTGCAACAGATCTCTGAGAGCTCAGTTACAGAGTGGGAATAAAAACCCGAAGTAGAAGTGAGCTGACAGAAATGTACAAGTAAATACATCTGTGCTTGTCTGTGCCTTTTGTTTTTATTTCTCTGCAGTGTAAAGCAGCTTGACAGGTATGGTCAGCTGATCCTTGCAAACTCCACTGCAGCAGACACAGGTGGATACAGCTGCTGGACTCACCTTTGTGGTGGTAACAAGTGCAAAAACGATGAGACTAAAACAGGTTCAACATACCTCTTTTTTCACAGGTAATTAACTCACTTGGGAATTATTAATAGAAATATCTTTGCAAGTAAGATAGGAGTAAAGTTGTATCGGCAGTTTTACTGTCAAGGTTTTACTTTCACAATTTTCATCTTTTTTAGTGGATCTTAAGGGAAACAGTGTTTGTGAGCAGAAAATTGCTTGCTTGGTGTGTTTCATTTTGTCCATTTTCCCTGTGAAATATGCAAAATCTGTACCCAAAGTAATTAATTCATGATGCAATAAAAAGCACATACCTTTGAAAATAGTGACACCCATTCTGAGGATCTTCTGCAAAAAAAATGTTGGATTTTTGAAAGCGTGTCTCGATAAAGAAAGTGAATCTGTGCATTCAGATGACCACATGGACTCTCCCCTGCTGCCACTTTCTTCCAGTTACCTGCACTGCCTTAAAAATCTTGACCTCACTGACCTTGCTAAGGCCACAGTTTGCCACAGGAGTCTATATAGCAGAGACAAAACACTCTTAAGTACTTGTGTTGTCCCACAGAGGTTGTGCACAGTTTACTGCTACTTGGTACAACATAGCTGAAATCAAATGGTTAATTTGTTCTTCTCATGGAAAGCATTCTGAATGGTAAAACAACCTTTGATGCCTGACAAGAGCTAAAGTATTCTTGAGTAGCAAATGTTCTAGTACAAAATGTTTAGATAGGTTTGTTTGGGATACATTTTGGAGCTAAATTAGACCATGAGACTGTGCAGGAGCCATTTATCAGAAGTGCTTAATGTTTTTAGGATACATTCCCTTAGAAAGGCTGGAATAAACTTTTCAGTCAAGTTATTACATAAATGCTCATGCTAGAAACAGGAATTTCAGCTTTATATTCGTAAGAAGCATGCCAATTATGGAAATACTCTTGAACTGTCATTCTAAAAGCACTAAACATTTCTTCTACTTTAAGAGTAAATCAAACATTTTGCCTGAAAAAGATATGTATGAAAAGTCTGTAGCTCTTTTTCTAGTAGCCCTTACCAGTGGTGATGGGATCCAGATAGGTATTTTGAAACTTATTAAAAGGAAATCCAAAGATTTTCTTAAGATTAAAAAAAATCTGAAGATACAGTGAAGAATACTTGGTTTATTTTTATTTTAATGTTTTTAATGCAAGCTATGATTTTTTCTTTTGTGTGTGCATATTGAAAATTAAGCCAAAGCTTTGTGCTTTAATGCTGCTCATAGCTCTTTTCTCTTGTCATATGTGCTTTCTTTTCTTTCAGTGAAACCAAAATGTAAATATTTTTCTGTATTGCCTCTTCTGCACAAAGAGGAACTTTTTGTACCTGCTCCCAGCTATTTTGAGATTGTCTACCTGAACTCAGATAAACCTGCAGTCATCCCATGCAGTGTTACTACCCCCTCAGCAAAAGTAACTCTACACAGGGAATTTCCAGCAGAAGAAGTTGAAACTGATGGAACTGATATTACTTATGATGCAAAGAAGGGTTTTGTCTATCAGCACCCTACTTCTGATCATAAAGCAGAGTCACAGGGAGCACCTCAGATTTCCATCAAATATCACCTACTCTTATGTGGAAGGTAAAATGCAGTTTTCTATATGCTGACACTGACTTTTCTGCTGATTCTGTTTAGAAAACAATTTTTTTTAAAAAAAGTAATGTAATCAGCATTCAAAAATCTTTATCAAGAGTATACATGATAAAACTCTGTAGGTTTAAATTCCAGCAAGTTTCCAGTGCAGAGGGGACAGTTGCAATTGTGAAATACTTATCTGTTGCATTAAGCAAACTGAGTCAAAAATTTACTCATTTTTTTTCAGTGCATTTAACTTTAGAAGCTAAATTTCTCTTTCCAAACACTGTCTTCCCCTCAGTTCCCAAGGGCCCACCCTCAGCCACAATTGTGGCATCTTCCAAAAGAGCTGAACTCAGTGACAGTGTTCGTGTAATCTGCACAGTCCTTGGGGAGCCTGATGCAGATGTGAACTTCAGGTGGCAGTACCCAGGGCAAAAGGTAAAAGATGTATGCCCTGCCTGAAATGGCTTGTTGTTCATAAAGGCAACATTTTGAAAGCCAGTTGATGTCAAGATTTGGAGTAAAAATTCTTTCAGATTGTGGTGTCTGCCCCTTGCTAGTTCAGGCATGCTGGCAGCAGACAGCATATCACTTTTGAACTTCAGCCTGGTTTTCCTGAGAATCTAGAAGGAGCACAGGAATGAAGCCGGAGACCTCTACCCAAGTTAGCAAAAATCAAGCTCGGCAAAACTCACTCCTCCCTTCCATTCTGGAGTCACTTGGCATTTCCAAAGAGATTATCAGACAGGGTCAAAGCCAGCCAGCTTCAGGAGCCAAGCCACAAAGCCTTAGTTATGCCTCTGCATTTCATATGCCTTCCTTCTCCATGGCTTGGGCACATGAATCATCCCAGCACAGATTTTTTTAAGCTTAATTGTTACCCACATTCAGAAGCAAAATCTGCTTCTGCCCAGACTAATCTGAAAGAAACCACTAGAAACACAAAGGGAATCTGTGGTCCTTTTTCTTACACAAAATGAGATGTATCTGACAAGCATCATTGATGATCTCCTCTCCTCCCTCCAACCACTCTGACCAGTTATGGTAGAGGCTTTTTTCTTTATCAGCCTTATCCCTTCTGCTGCTTATCTTAATCTGGCTGGTAGCAAAGGAAGGACTGCTGGAAGATGGAACCCTTCACCAGAGGAAAGGGGTCTTCTATGACCAGACAGTTGGCATTGTTGCCATTTTCCAGCCCTCCTGGTGCTGGGTTGTCAAAGGACAATGCACTGGTCTCCTTGAGACAGTGTAGAGGCAGAGATAATTGCTTAACTGAATGATTGGAGTTCAGTCCTTGAGGAAATTCAAATCTAAAGCCCCAGCAGTTTGCTGTAGCCTTTGAGGTAGAGACTAAAGAGCTCTGCTGTCCTGGAAAGGTGTGTGCCTCTTCAGGATGAAAAACTGAGAGAGCAAGTGAGCACTGTGATGCTTGTCCTACATTTCCTGCCAAGTCTGAGAGTTTATGAGCAGTTACCAAGTTCTCCACCCTGTTCTGTCCTGGCTGTTACATGAGGGCAGCCTCGGTTGCATTCAGTGAGGGGCTTGGTACTGAGAGCATGAATTAGGTGATCTGAAGAGCAACTACAGGATAGAGCACTGGAAGAGTTTGGCAGAATTCCTGTCTCTGGTGTCCATTTTAATTTAGGAAGGAAAGGGACAGATGAAATGAGCAGAGAAAGTTGCAGCTGTCTGTGAAGTAAAAAGCAAGATCCTAGGGAAAACAGAAGCGCCTCAGAGTTTGGGGAGCTGCAGAACAATAGGGATTTTTTTGTTTAAACGCCCAATGTCTTCCTCTAAATCTAGCTCTTGGCATGACTCTGTGGGATGCATCAACAAATGGCAGAGTCTCTATTCTTCAAGGTAGTTCTTTAACTCTGACGGTCTATAATGATTCACTGTTAGGTGGGGAAGGGAAGAAATGCCCCTGCTTGATCACATTAGCTTTGTTGAGTGATATGGTTTTCCATTTTTTTGTGTTGTGGGTTTTTTTGGGTTCAGCTTCCCTTGTTTATTGGACTGTAGCAACTGGCTATACAAACACTATATTTATGTCTTTTGTAACTAACTGAAATTACTAAGAACATGTGAAGGAATTAAACTGTAGACTCAGCCTGGCCTTCCAAATCTCTCTATCTCCTTAGTGCCCACCCCTTGCTACTTTTGCATCTTTCCCGGCTGAATGGCTGCCCAAGCCTGGTCGCTGGCTGTTCTTGGCCCAGCTGCTTCTAGTGGTCTTACTGCACCTGATGCACACTGGCATGTGCATTATGTTTATGCCTTTCTAGCACTGGTTGAATATAAACAGCTAAACACATGGAAATTATCTCCCTTGTTTGCTGTGGACACTGCAGCTGCAGTGCAAGACACATGCACTGTCAGTAGTGGACTACACCATCTCACTGCACCCACTGGTGGGGGTGAGAGAGAGGCTTTGGCCTGTGGCCTGCACCCACCCCAGAAAGGGCTGATGTGCTTATCCACTGGAGTAAAGAGCCTCAGCTCCAGCTGTGCCTGGGAATAGGGAGGGAAAAGTTGTGTTTGGGTTTCTGCCCCAGCAAAATGATCAAATAAATGTCAGAGTAGAAGTACTGTATGCTTGTTGGAGACTTAACATTTATTGAGAAAGCATTTAGGTACTGCAGAGAAAAGAGGGGGAGGTGGAGGGGGAAGAGAGGACCATCAGTGATGCTGGTCAGATCTACCTTCTTTTATGCAAGAAAGAGGACTCATACAGTTCTGAGATTCACTAGATGTTTCCATTCATGCTGCTGCTTTCATTGCAGGGAGCTCAGTGCCAGTTTTGTTCCCCAGCACCACCCCACCCAGCAGCTGACCTGTCACCTACTGCTTAGTCCCTGAGCAGAAGCAGCACTTTAATTCCTGCTTGCTTCTAGGTACACTGCACTGGGGAGACCCTCATTTCATTTCTGTAGTCACTAACTTCTCTCTCCTTCTTCTTTTTCCAGTTGGTTGTTTTTTGTTGCTAGTTTTTCCAATCCCCTTACCACTCCCTGACAATTGCATTTGCTTATTTACCTGCTGTGAAAGCATACAGATCCACTTCTTAATCTGATTCCCTGAAACAGGCTTCAAAGCAGAGGCAGTTAGTTTGATACAAACTGGGCTAGCAGGAGCCCTACCAGGCAAATAACGTCCAGCTTACACAGCCTTTACCTTCACTTGCAGTAGGGTCAAGGAAATTCTACTTGCTATATATAAGAACTAATTTAGGCTTGAATTAAGTGTGCAATAGTACTTGAATGTAGGTAGCACTTGATTTTCAGGCTGGGAACAGGAGACAGTGTGCTGCTAGGTAGAGGTTTGCTAAGTGGCTTGATTACTTTGAAAGGGTTCAGAATTTCTATACAAGATTTACAGCTACCATGAATTTTTTTTCAAGAGCTCATAATGCCTGCCACATTCCCTGGCTGCACTGTGACTCACCCCTAAGCTTCAAGAAGTCTGGCAGGTGCCTTTGTATTGGTCATTTTGCAAGTGTGAGATTGTAGCTTTGGCTCCAGGCAAGTGTCTATCTTTGGGCCAGTTTCTCTTATTGAGTCCTTTGTGACCTCCTTAGGCACTGGGGAGTGTGACCCATAAACAGTCCATCAGAGACTTGTCTTATAGGAGACATGAAAAATAGCCTGTTATAACAGGAAAAAAACCAAAAAAGCATCTTTCTATCTGAACATACTTGTTCGTAATTTTTGGCTTTGAAGTTACATACACATTTTGGAAAGCAGAGTCTGACGATTAATTTAGAAGTATCTGGGAATTGTTGTTGTTTATTATTATCTAATATAGTATTTCTAAAACTAGAAGAGTAGAAAAGAATTTTCAACGTGATTTAAAGCTTTTGCTGTGCTAGGAGAGAACTAAAGCTTGGTCAACTCACTCATGCCACTGCTGCCTTCTTTTTGAGACATGCTGGAAGTCTGAAAATGAGTTCACACATCTACCCTGACATCTCACCTATTTGATCAGGTACCCAAATGCAACCCTAGTAAGTAGCCTAAAGCTGAGTTCACTCATAGGCTCCAGGCAGAGCTTTGGCAGCCCCTCACTGATCTAAAGATACACAGTACCAGTGCTTAGAGTGGAGTAGCCATTGTATCATCCTTGTGTGGCATAATTTACTGTGACACCGATATTTAATTCAGGAATGTTGCTGCAGCTGCCAGACACTTTTCCTCACTTAGGGCTGACTTTGGGATATAGGCTCCAACTATCTAACCGCTTGCTTCAGGCTTTGATGGGTTAGTGTCACTAAATACATTTTGTAGAATCACGTATTTTATGTGGGTGGGTTACTTTAGTTTGGTTTCTTTCTTTTAAACAGTCTGAGAGGCCTGTGATTATCCAAAACTTCTGGAGATTGATAAACAGAGGAACTGGACATACTACAAGAATCTCAAAGAGTTCTTTTGTTGAAAAATCCTCTTGTTGAGGATTTTGAAGCCAGAGATGCTGGAAACTACATTTGTATAGCTCAGAACCTACAAGGAGAAACAACAGTAGCTACTGCAGTTGAACTAAATTTCTAGGGAAGACTTCTGAAACTGGACTGAAGTGACATTATAGCCATTAATTTTATTTATTAATGTTTAAGTGGAGCTTGTCTCTCACTATTTCTTTTTAAATGTCAGTGCATTCCATATTCACTAGCTTGACAGGACACAGGAGAGTTCACTATGCCCAGCAGAGTTCACTATGAAGCTACTATGAAGCACTACAGTTTAAGCCTGAGGGTGCATAGGACATTATATTTAGAAATAAGTGCTCTGGGGCTTTCCTTTGCATATGGCCTTTTTCCTCAGACTCTTTCATAAGAATAACCTGCTGTGTGATTGTGTGTGGTTTTAGCCATGGGAGTACTGTACATGTTTACAGCAACAACAACAAAAAAAAAGGCAAACAAAAAAAACCCTTGCTACAAAATTAGCCAATGTTTATTTTGCAAGAATAATTAAATTTCTGAACATTATGAAAACATAAATGTGTGTATGTGCTCATTTCATATATGTATAAAGACACAAACACAAACAAAATCTTCACTCCTGGGGAAGATTAATATCCTCTAGTACCATAATATATATTTAGTATCTCCAGAGACTTCTAAGTGGTTGGGTATGCTGGTTTTTTCTTATATTGCATTCTTATAATCTTATAATATGTAGCTTATGTAGTTCACTCCTCAATAGATGGATGTTATTAAATTACATAGCAAATTACGATTGCTAATAATGTTAAATTATGCAGCAGAATTTCTTAGGTTTAATAACAAGTTCAACTTCACTGTATTAATTTACAGGGAGGAAAAGGAGAGATGTTTTAATTTACACAGAACTACACCTGGATAAATAAGCCACTGCTTGGCTCATCCTGGATTGAGTTACCAATACAAGGAAAGAGACTTGCCAGAGGAAAAGGTTAGAACTTGGTAACAACATTGTTGGACATTTTGGCAATGTTTTTTCTTCCTAACCTCAAGCACCAAATTTATGCAATCTAGAACTTCCAGTACAAATCTGCTCCTCAGTAGTGGAACTGCATTAACAATATTTTAAAATTAATGCAAGCCATGTTATTTACAAAGCATGTAAGAAACAGCTTATTCTGAGCATACAAGGAACCAAAGCATGAACCAGTCCCTTGCTCGCACACTTTGACCTTTCTCAGCCTGTATTTGACTGGAATTCCTAAAGCTTTCATCTGGCGAAGGCCTGAGGTGCTCCAGGTAATTCAAGCCTTTGAGCAATTGTGTACAGCAGCATTTTCAGCAGTGATAGCTCACGGTGCTAATGTAAAAATGGCAGCTTCTCATTAGTAGTGTAGCTAATGAAAACATTAAACAAGATTGCTGAATGCTTTTTCTTCAGCATGCAGAAACCTAAACCAATATAACTGGTAAGTCAAATATTCATGGTAAAGACTGAAACGGTTCTATGCAGGTCTCATGCAATAGGCTTCACAGAGAACAACCCCCAGATGCTTATACCATTCTTGATCTCTAGAAACAAGGTTTCTACAAAAAAAAAAACAAACCCCAAACTGGATACATGCAGTAGGACCAGCTTTGAAGGCATGAGACAGGTTCTTGTTAATCTATTAAAATGTATCAAGAATGTTACACTGTTACCCAAATGACAAAATAGGCTATAGAATCATGGTAATACCTGAAAAAAGGTCTTTGTACCTTTTTTTTTTTCATCTGACCAAACTATAATAATCCCTGAGCTTCTGGATGAGGCTGTGCAATGCCTTAATTCCTCTTTAGCATTAACATTTCTCAGAACAATTTATTTGCCCTTGAACTACAGGAGTTTTGCTAGCTTCTTGAATTTCCAAGTCCATTTGAGCCTTTTATTTGACAATTGATTTCCTTCAAAATATCCAGCAAGTGGGAGATCATGTCACCTGTCCAGACTTGTTCAATAGCACAGCAGTTCACATGGTAGCATCACTTCCTTGGGGACAGTTTGACAGGAGAGGAAAAGGTGGTATAAATCCATTGCTTTGACTAGTCTCACTCAAGTGTAATGGGTATGTGTAACCACCACATGCAGTTCTCAAGACTAGTAATAACTACAGCAGCAGTGCCCTTAAGGAAGAATTTTTGGTGGGTGTCACGTCCCGTCCATCCTTCCGATTCCCCATCCTCCCCCCAAGCATCAAAAATAATTCTCATAAATGAAAAGTGTAAGAACTGTTTTACTATGTTTTTTACATAGTTCTTACTTTACCTAAAGCCTCCTGGGCAGGGCTGATTCTTGCAACATTGATGCAATTACACATTTCCATCTAAATGAACAGTGACACAGGGTAAGAGAATGAAGCCCAAGAAAGGAAATTTAAGTGACAGGTCAAAGTTACATGCCTAAAGCTGCCTGGACTGTTATTTCCACACTTGTGGCATTGTTCTGCGGGGGCAAGGCAGCAGCAATGGGACAGAAGGTGTTTGGTTCTCAAGGGCTTGGTGATTATATCCCAACTTTCTGATGACCTGTGTCTCAGTTTGAGAGACAGGTGT
>NW_008685134.1:41220-45259 GCF_000695815.1 Acanthisitta chloris | reverse complement strand
GGGGCACAGTCGGGTACCGCCGGGGGCAGCGGCCGCACACACCCTGGGGTGGACCCAAACCTGGTCCCGGGGTGGCTGAGGGATGCACTGACTCGGCACCGCTGCTATCTGTTGGGCATCGCCTGCTGCCCTGCCCTGCCTGCAATCCTGAGTCCTGCCCAGTTCTGCCCTGCCCTGCCTGCAGTCCTGTGTCCTGCCCAGTTCTGCCCTGCCTGCAGTCCTGCCTGCTGCCCTGCCCTGCGCTGCCTGCAATCCTACCCACTGCCTTGCCCTGGATGAAATCCTGCCCACTGCCCTGCCTACCCTACCCTGCCCTGCCCTAACTCACTGCTTTGCCCTGCCTGCAGTCCTGCCCACAGTCCAGCCCTGCCCACTGCTCTGCCCTGTCCTCCACCTGCCCTGTCTTCGATCCTGCTCACTGCCGTGCCATCAGCCCTGCCCATCGCTCTGTCTGCAGCTCCTGAGCTCCCTGGCTGCTCCCTCCTTGCCACGAGGCTCCCACCCATCCCTGAGTGTCACCAAGTGCCAGCACCACACTGCTTACTCTCCAGTTTGTCCCGTAGTGGCTGAGCGTCCCAGAAATGCTGTCCCAGGACGGAGCTGGGGGTGGGATACACTTTATGCAGAAAACTGGATTTCTAGTGCCAAGATTCCTCTCCCACATCTGTCCAGGCTGGCACCCTCAGCTCTCCTGGCAGCTCGGGTGTCTGTCCCACGCTGAGAGCAGGGATGGGGCTGCAGGATGGAGAGGGGGCTCTTCCCTCGAGATCAGCAATCAGCCTTCCCTGCTGGCAGCACAGCAGGATTCCTGCAAGGGCTTCAAAGCCCTGAGCTCCTTGTTTTGCGGGTGAGACACTCTCTGTCAGAATAAAGCCGTACCCAGGCTGCTCCCAGCGCTCAGGCAGAGCCCCCGACAAGCTGTGCTGCCATTCCAACATGTGAGCCACAGCCACTAATGAAAGAGGTTTTTCATGCAGCGTGACAGGCGCCGCATCCCTCCCGCTCCCGGGGCTGGAATGCTGCTCGGAAAGGGCCTTTTGCTTTCCCTTTCTCTTGCTGCTGGGTTTGCGGCAGCAGATGCTTGCGGTGACGTGACAAGACAGGTAGCAGATCGCGTGAGCTATGCTGAGCTGCCGGGGATGGAGCCAGCTCGGCACGCCCTGCTGCCTGTCCCCTTCGGCTGTCACCTCCCCAGAGGTGGGGGGAGGCTGGGAATAGCAGGACAGGCAGTCGGGGTGGGAGCCTGGAGGTCCCTGCAGGGCTAGGGGGAACAGAGCTGCTGCTGCAAGAAAGGTGGAGAGAGATGAGATGATCCTCAAGGGTCCCTTCCAACTCTGCATGTTCTGTGATGCTGATTCTGGGACGATTTACAAGAGCATGTAGTGACAGGACACAGGGAATGGTTTCACATTGCCAGAGGGCAGGGTTAGATTGGATATTGGGAAGGAATTGTTCCCTGGGAGGGTGCTGAGGCTCTAGCACAGGTTGCCCAGAGAAGCTGTGGCTCCTCCATCCCTGGCAGTGTTCAAAGTCAGGTTGGATGGGGCTTGGAGCAACCTGGGCTAGGGGAAGGCATCCCTGCCCATGGCAGAGGGTTAGAAGCATCATAGAATAATAGAATTTTAGGGGTTGGAATGAACCTTACCAATTATGTAGACAATCTTTAAGGTCCCTTCCAACCCAAACCATTCTATGATGCTATGATTCTATACCACACCGTGGGATGGCTCAGGCTGTCCCATAAGCACCGAGTTGGGGTCTTTTGTGAAGTTTCCTCATACCTGAGGGGTGTCCTGGTGTCCTCTGCTCGAAGACAGAGCACAGGATCCCATCCTGGCCAGGCTCACACCTATCCCATCAATGACACCTGTTCGAGCAGTCCATACAGCAGCCAGAATGTGAGCTGGTCCCACAGTTCAGCAAGCTAATTGAGCTTCTTCCACTGACCTGGTTTCCAAATCGTAACTTGCTGCCTTCAGAACAACTTGAAATTCCCAGCACAGACAGGCTGGGATTGCAGAGGAGGACAGGGGACTTTGGTGGAGCTCAGTGGGCAGCACAGATCCTCTTCCCCTTCGTCTCCTCCCAGCTGGGTGGTGCTGGCACTGCAGAGCTGTGCTGTGGGGAAGGAGGAGTGGGCACTGCCAATAGGGCAGGTGAGTAGGGGTTAGGTGCTCCCTGCTGTGGGATCTTTGAGTTTCAACGCTGGTGAGCTGGCAGCAAGGAGCTCTGACCCTGGTCATCTCCCCAGCTCAGCCAGCAGCTCCCGTGCAGGGAGCCAGCACTGCTCACAGCCCCTCACCATCAGCACCTTCTCAGGGCGTTTTGGAAATCCCATTTCCTTTCCTTTGTCTGAGGAAACTGGCTGCTAAAGCTGCCTTAAAAGGATGTTAGGGATGCCTGAGACGAGAAAGGAGGAAATGTCAGGATGTTACCGCAGCCTCCTTTCATCCCTTTGTGTCTCTGCACTGCAACACAGTTTTTCACAGCAATTATTAGATGTGCGTTTTTCCCACAAGGCATTTGCCTCATTCAGCTCTCAGCATGTCCCACGGAGCTCAGGCTGTGCAGGGGAAGGAGCTGCCTGCAGTACCCTGCAGCCTTCAGTAAAAGGGACATGGTAGTGATGGGGGTAAAAAGACAGAAGGAAAAAGGGGGCTAATTGCATTTAATTTTCCTGCTGGCTTCCCTGGACACTGAGTTTCTTATCCTGTCTCCTTGCCCTTGTGAAATGCTGAGAGTCCAAACTTTCCCCATCTGGTCACAGGTATTCCTTCTTTCCCTGCTGGTAGCTGGTCCCTGGGAGGGCTGGAAGTTACTGGCTGCATGTGGTATCACCCTGAGCTGGGCTCAAAACATCTCGTGCTCCATCAGCACCAGGAATTGTGTGCAATCAGGCTCACTGCCTCTCCTGCTGGTGGCTTGGGAAGCATCAGCTGTGTTTCCATGTGTGTGTTCAGTCCCTTGGAAGGGATGTTGGTCCCTAGGGCTGCAGAGGTAACCCCCATCCTGTTCCCACAGAGTGAAGTGTCCGAAGAAAGCCCCAAGGGAAGGGAATCACACCTCACTGCTGCAGAACTTGGGGACCAGGTGAGGAATGGTGAGGCTACAAGAGAAATACCAGCTAACAGGTCCCAGGGCCAGGAGAGATCAGGGAGTTAAAGATCACATAAGCATCTCTGTCCTTAAGGCAGGTGGGGGATGGTCCAGCAGCAGCCTTAGCTTCAGCATTTCTGGTTCATTTGAGGCCCTTCCAGCTCACCTGAGTACAGACACATACATATGTGTGTGCAAACACGTCCAGTCCCATGGAGCAGCTTGCAGAGGTCTCTCTGGAGCAGCCTCACTTTCTTTCCCCTTCAACTAGAAGGCATTTTGCTGCAGGCTAACACAACCTTTGTTGCTGGGCTTGGAGGAGTGGAATTGCCTTGGCCAGACATGCCAGCAGCAGCCCCTGCCCCAGGGAGCTGTGGCACTGCTGTGTCTGTGTGTCCCTGAGGCACCAGCTGGCCAAGCACAGCCCTGCCAGCCTGACCTCCTGCATGTGCACAAGGCTCTCCTGTCTCAGCAAGAAGATCTGAGTCTCAAGCAGAGCAGTGAGATGCCTGTGGGGCCCCCAGGGCAGCACAGGCTGATGCCTGGCACGAGGCACTGGGCATGCTGCAGGGGAGCAGGACTCTGACTCATTACAGGCTGGTGACATTTGCCAAAAAAAGCCTTTAAGTCCAGGGCTCTAATGTTCCCAACAGGCAGCACAGAAGCCTAAGGGGTGAGGAGGCCCCATTATACCACAGCACATGGGTTGTGTCATGGGATGGAGGAAATTCTGCCTCGCTGGGCAGTTCCTCACCCAGTTTTTTCTTGTGCTCTGTTTGCCCTGGGAGGTAGATCTGGCTGGGGTAAGGTCAGGAGTGGTCAGATGCTGCTGCCCCAGTGCAGAGCCAAATTTGCTCTTCTAGTGATGCCAGAATTATTTTCCATATAGAATCATAGAATTTTAGGGGTTGGAATGGAGCTTAGGGATGATCCAGCCCCAACC
>NW_008685134.1:14243-40979 GCF_000695815.1 Acanthisitta chloris | reverse complement strand
TGAGGTCTCCACACAACCTTCTCTTCCCCAGGCTGAACAGCCCCAACTGTCTCATAGGGAAGATGCTCCAATCCTCTGACCAACGTTGTGGCCTCCTCTGGACTTTCTCCAACAGTTCCATGTCCTTCTGATGCTGAGGGC
The DNA here is from genome assembly GCF_000695815.1 of Acanthisitta chloris. NCBI lineage: Eukaryota > Metazoa > Chordata > Aves > Passeriformes > Acanthisittidae > Acanthisitta > Acanthisitta chloris. The sequence continues at coordinate 40,838 of NW_008685134.1, read as the reverse complement.
ACCAGAACATGATGGAGATGAGCATTTTACTGAGTCCCTAGACCAGACAGCAACTGGGAGCAGAGGCAGTGAACAGGGCAGAGTTTTAAGAGGCTATGGTGGAACCTGACAGCACAGCTGGTGCCTCATCCAGCACAAAACTCCTCCTCCTCCTCAGTCTCAGCAACCACCAAGTCACTCACCAGTGGTTTGGCTTTCTTCCAGCTTCCACAGCAGCACAGCAGCCCTTCCCAGCAATCCCCCCACGGGCAGCAGGAGCCCCAGCCTGGCAGAGGCAGATGTTCCCAGGCTGCCTGCAGCAAAGTGATAATCAAATGATAGATTATTTTCAAGCAAACTCACATTTCTGCCATTAATTTTAGTGCTGTGCAAAGAGTTTCAATAAAAAAAAAAACCAAGCAGGCAGTGGGGAATGGTTGGGATCTGGAGCTGCTCCAGGCAATGTTGATGCACTACAGCCTATCTGGAACCTGGAGCTATCCTGCACAGTTACATCCTTTGGCTACATCCTCCTGCATGTGAGAGGCTACAGACCCTCTGGCATTACCCAACCCAGCCATCACAAAGGCTCATCACTAGGTCAAGTGCAAAAAATGTTCCCAAACATACAGCAGAGAAGGGAAGACCAGTGCTGCAGAAGCTCCAGAGTGACTCGTCCTGCATGTCAGGAGTGTTCACCTTCCCCCCTGAAAGCTCAGGAATCTTGGGCTGTATCCCAAGGAGTGTGGGCTGCAGGTCCAAGGAGGTGATTCTCCCCCTCTACTCTGCTGAGACCCACCTGGAATACTGCACACAGTTCTGGTATCCCAAACATTGTAAGGACATGGAACTGCTGGAGCAAGTCCAGAGGAAGCCACGAAGCTCATCAGAGGATTGGAGCATCTCCCCTATGAGAGCATTGGGGCTGTTCAGCCTGGAGAAGGGAAGGTTGTGTGGAGATCTCATAGTAGTCTATCAGTATCTGAAGGGGCTCCAGGGAAGATGCAGAGGGACTCTGCAGTGACAGGACAAGGAGTAATGGGGAGAAATTGAAAGAGGAAATTCAGATTAGATGTTAGGAAGAATTTTTCCCTGTGAGGGTGGTGAGACACTGGCACAGGTTGCCCAGGGAGGCTGTGGCTGCCCCAACCCTGGCAGTGTTCACAGCCAGATTGGATGAAGCCTTGAGCAACCTGCTCTGGTGGGAGGTGTCCCTGCCCAGGGCAGGGGCTTGGGGCTGGATGATCTCTAAGCTCCATTCCAACCCCTTAACAATCTATGAAACTCTGATTAGGACACCAGCCAAGGAGAAGTGCATGCCCTAGACTGATGGAGGAGTGATGGCAAAGACTTTAGGCTATTGGAAGTCAGTGTTTGTCCTAAAACCCCTAAGTCTTTCACCCTCTAACCCTGTGGGAGAGCTCATATCCCTGTGCAGACCTCTGGAGAAAACAAGGAGCAGCTGTTGTGGCACAGAGCAAGGCTGAGGCTCCCAGATAGTACCAGCCTGAGGTTGAGCATCTCAGTCTGCTTTGTTTCCATCTCCCTCTCTGGATATGTAGTTTCCCCCTCTGCATGTGCAGCTGAGTCCGTGTACACCTCTCTGGGGACCTACCAGAGACAATCACCCCTCAAAGCCCATCCAGCAGCTCCTGCCAAGCAGTATCAGTACAGCTCTGCAAAGAGAGGTCTGTACCAGCTGCAGCTGTGGCCCTGAGGTACCTGACCTGCTTTCCCATTGCCAACTATGTTTCAACCCATGAAAGGTCATGGGAAGTTGGGTTTATTTATAGTTTTCCCTTTGAAGTTGCCCTGAAGCAGCAAGGGCTGATGGAAGGAGAAATATCCTCCCTTCTGTCAGCAGCTTGGGCAGGACCATGAGATATACTCGACACTGGGGAGGTCCCAGCTCAGTTCTATGCTCAACTTTGGACCCCTCACTGCCCAAAGGCCATTGAGGCTCTGGAGTGAGTTCAGCCAAGGGCAATGAGGGCTGCAAAGGGCTAGAGCACATGGACAAGGGCTGAGAGAGTTGGGTTGGTTAGCCTGGAGAAGAGGCTCAGGGGTGAACTCCTGGCTCTCTGCAACTCCCTGCCAGGGCTGGAGAAAGATGTGTCCTTCCATGGCTGCAGGGAGGGGACTAGAGGAAATGGCCTTGAGCTGAGACAGGGCAGAGTCAGATTGGATGTGAGGAGAAATATTTTCCCTGTTGTGGTGTTCAGGCACTGGGATCTTGCCCAGGGAGGTGGTGGAGTCACCATCCCTGGAAGTGTTTGAGAGGCATCTGGATCTGGTGCTGGAGGATCTGGTATAGGGGTTCCAGCAGTGACAGGTTAATGGTTGGACTTGGTGATCTTACAGATCTCCTCCAACCTTGATGGTTCTATGTTGCTCATGGACAGCTTTGCCCATCATGAGCCACCTCTGAGAAATGTAGAATTTTAGGAGCTGGAATGGAGCTTAGAGATCATCCAGCCCCAACTCCCTGCCCTGGGCAGGGACACCTCCCACCAGAGCAGGTTGCTCAAGGCTTTAGCCAACCTGGCTGTGAACACTGCCAGGGTTGGGGCAGCCACAGCCTCCCTGGGCAACCTGGGACAGTGTCTCACCAGCCTCACAGGGAAAACTCCCTCATATCTAGCCTAAATTTTCCTTATTTCAATTCGAAGCTCAGCTCTGGGAGCTCTGTGCTCCTGGGAACTGCCTGGCACAATCTCATCTTCCCAGAGCTCCTCAGGGAGCAACACCTGCTCAGAAGGAGCAATTCCCTTGGCAAATGCTGCTGCTTCCTTATTACTGGAGTGTCATGATCACAGTCATTTGGTTTTCCTTTTGTTCCTCATATTGTCTCATGGAAAACTGACAATCAAGGTGATTCCAGAAGAAACTCGAGGCTGGAGCTCCAGGGACTGGCCAGGTCTCCTGCCCACACTGTCCAGGAGGAGACCTAATGATGTAATTAAGGAGAGGTAATTCCTTCTCACCCTTGTAAGCACATGCAGTGCATCAGAATGGTCACCTCAGGTAAGCAGTGCTTCTCTCTCTTCTAGGAAATCTCCCTTTTTCCCCTCTCCCCAGCCTAAAAATGGAATGCAGACACTGCACATGAATTCCCAGGGAACACCACTGAGCAAACACAACAGGCTTTGAATCAAAGGGCTTGGATTAATTAGCTTAAACTGAAAGCTTTTCATTCTCATTTCAGCCTTGGCTTTATGTAAAAAAAAAAAAAAAAGAAAAAGAAAAAGAATGAAAGCAGCAAAGCTTTGGAAGTTGAAAAATCAAATTGTTCCACCCTGGAAATATCAAAACAAGATGCTTAGCCTCACTGAGCTGCTTTGGTGCTTTCTGAAAGGGAATGGCAGCAAGACCAACACCTTTACAAGCACTTTGGATCATTAAGAGCTTCAAAAAAACTCCCTAGATCAGCATAGGCAATTAATTTCTTAATTAGTTTCCCTCTTTTTCTTCCAGAGGAAAGGCTAAAAATATTGATTCTTTCCCATTTCTCCAAAGATTTCTCAAAGTAAGATCCTCTCACCGCATGGTGGAGCTTGAGCTGTGGGAATTGCACCATGTGAGTGATGCTGAGTGCATATCAGTTCACTTTGTCATGTTTTCTTCTCCTTCCCTGTCCTATTTGTTTCTGTTTCAATGGCATAACAGGAGCAGACTAAAAGCAGAGTCAGAAGAGGATAAGAAAAGAAAAGAGAGACTAGAAGGAAGAAATAGAAGGAGATGGAAAATTCAAAGGAAAGGTTCATTTTCTAGAGGTATTTTCCAATGATACATATTTCCCTTGGAAACATCTCCAAGGAGAACAACTTGGATGTTTGGAGCAGCTTTTCCTTCTGATTTTCTCTCCTATCCAAGCCAGCACCTGAACCAACTTTGGCTGCACATCCCCAGGGGGTTTGCCCACAGTGTTACCTGACCTAGGGGGTGCTTAGCAATAAAATCACATCTGGAATTGTGTGTGGCCTCGCTGAATGTCACTGCTGAGCCAGCAACCAGCACCTCCCAGCAGTGCCAGCAGATGAGCTCCAGAGACTCATCTTCACTGGACATGTCCTCCAAACCTGGCTCTGGTGTCCCCATTGCTGCTTTGGGATGCTGCTCCCCTAGCTCAGAGCCTTCCCTTATTTCTCCTGGCCAGTGCAGCTCTGCACCTACAGCACTTGGGAGGAGCTGCAGTGACAGGACAAGGAGCAATGGGGACAAATTGAAAGAGGAAAATTGAGATTAGATATGAAGAAGTTTTCCTGTGAGGGTGGTGAGACACTGTCCCAGGTTGCCCAGGGAGGCTGTGGCTGCCCCAACCCTGGCAGTGTTCACAGCCAGGTTGGATGAACCTTGAGCAACCTGCTCTGGTGGGAGGTGTCCCTGCCCAGGGCAGGGGTTGGGGCTGGATGATCTCTAAGCTCCATCCCAACCCCTTGACAATCTGTGAGTCTATGAACCTCTTGCCCCTCCTGGGTCTGTTTGCCCACCCTGTGCTGCAGCTGCAGAGCAGGTACTGGTGGCAGGGTGCTCAGGGTGGTGGCAGCAGGGCTGGGGTTTGGCTCCAGAGCTGGTTTTGTGATGCTGGGACAGAGTGGGGACACTGAGACGGTTCCTGCTGCCATCTAACGGCTCTGAGGATTCCTAGCGAGCAGGGTCGGTCTGGCTGCGCTGTGCACTGCTGCTGGGGCAGTGGCAGCCCATGAGCTCTCCCAGGGGCTGCAGGAGGGCACACTGAGCCCAGAGCACAGCACAACTCCCTGTGGTGCCGCTGGGCACAGAGGGGAAGGCAGGGTTGGAAATTCCTATTGCAAAGCTCGGGACAAGCTCCTTAGAAGTGATGCTTGCTAGTCCCATCCTCCCTGGGGGAGGATGAATGCACTGTCATATCCTGCAAATTCAGGAATGATAGAATATCCTGAGCTGGGAGGGACCCACAAGGATCATCAGTCCAACTCCTGCCCAGGACACCCCAACAATGCACCCTGTGCTGAGAGCAATGGCCAAACACTCCTGGAGCTCTGTTCAAAAGCCTCTTTTTGATCTTTTCTCCTAAACTTTGATGAGAAGCTTTAGTGAAGCAAATTCCTCCACGAGTTCAACATTTGGTATGCCAAGCCCTGACCAAGGCACCCGATAAACAGGATAATTCTTCACAGTGTATGTGACAAAGGTCCCATTAAGCTGCAGATGTTTACACTAAACTTTAGAAGCACATTTGACTCTTGGTTTCAGCCACTTCAGGCCATAACTTCCATGCATGTCACCCCTGTAGTGGCAGCAGGGGGAGAGACACTGCCAGCACAGAGCAGTGGTCTCACTGTTATTCTGCATTTCCAGGCTTTTGATTGCCAATATTTTTGCAGCCAGTTATATAAAGACAGATTTCACAAAATATTATAAAACCCAATTATTTAGAGAAAGTTCATAAAATATGCTAAACCCCCAATCTTCATAAAGATGAATCATGTTTTTATTTATGATATGATATTTCTTGGGCTTATATTTCATACTTCTGAAGGATAGCAGAGTAACAGCTGTATCCTGATCCATCCTTGGGATGGAGAGGGCAGAAACAGGGAGGAGGCAGAGCCACACTGGATAGCAGGTCAGTATTTAACAGGGCTATAGGGCAGGTTTGGATGCATTAGATAAATCCTGCTGGCAGAAGCAGCCACTGAAGTATAAAAAAAAAAAAACAACAACCCAAAACAACTTTGAGGGAAGAAACCTCACTGCCTGGTTTATCCTCTGCTAATCGGACAAGAACAGCTCACATGTGCCATCTAGTGATGCTGATATTTCATATACTGGGAGTTCTCCAGGCAGAACCAAAAGTATTCCAAAAGGTTTGAGGGCTCATAGCCACGAGGGTGGCCACCAGCAAAGGCTGTGCAGCCCTGACAGCTCCAGGCTCTTGGTGCAGTTCCCTCCATGCATGGGCTTAGGAGTGATATGAACCCAGAGCCAAAAAAAATACACACCCAAATCAAATTTCCCAAATATAATAACAAACCTTGTGTTCAAGTTCATACTCTTTCATGCACAGGGACAAAAAAAATACACTAACAAAAGTAGGGTAACTAAATAGCTAAGAAATAAATAATGTGACTATTCTATAACTAGATTAGCTAATAACTGGATGCTAAATAGCACAGAAGACACCAATGCTTAAATCTGAGGAAACTCCAAGATTTTCAAAAACATATTAATTGAAGATATCCTGGGACCATGATCCCAGTGCAAAGCAGACACAGATCAAAGCTCTGGGCTTGTGTAGGATTTCTAAGGGCAAAGTAGCAGAGGCAGCAAATGAAGGGCAGACATTTACCATTTTAATTACTGGAAGTGGGTTCGAAGGGCACAGGCTGAAGGAGGATGTGGGAATAACCATTAAATTAAAAATGGAAATGGCTTGTGCCAATATGCTTATTGCTGCATTTGCCACTGGGATGCAGAACAGGTTGTGTGGAGTTTCCCATCTGGGCTAGGGAGGAGATGGGCAGAGAGACACTGTGGAGCCAACAGCCTCTTCTGTGCCAATGTGCTTGAGATCATTTCATGTTGTACTGGTGAGGGATGGAGAATCACAGCACACATTGCTAAGTGCTGGTGAAGCAGGACTTTCTCAAGAGCTGATTTAAAATCCATAATGCAAGCAGCATGCTCCAGAGCAGCTCTCAGCAGAAAAGATGAGCTGAGGTCAGGGTGGAGAGTGATCACCCAGGAGTGCAGACTTCAAGGGATGCAAATCCAGCTGCCACCTCAGGAGGTTTGCTCAGCCCTGATTCCATGGCTGGGCTGCAGTGTCACCCAGAGCAGTAACACACTGAGGGCACAGAGACTGACCAGGCAGAGCTCTGCTAGACTCAAAAACTCCTTAAAGTTGTGGCACAAATATTTGGTGTCCAATCTGTCCAAACAAGTTTCCACATTTACCTATAACTGCTCTGTCTTTCATGCTCCCATTTATCCTCTTTGATTGCATGTTGATATTTTCAACCTTCATCAAGGTAATTACATCTCAGCTCAGGATAGTTGTAGCCACCTACTACTCCAAGAAATACCTTTTCAAAGCACAAGATGCTGGGAGAGGAAGGGATCAGCGTTTTCCTTCACCCCATTAGAAATCTGCTCTCTCATACCTGTCTTCAGCCAACTCAAGGAGTTGGCTCTCAGGGACATTGGCTCTCAGGAATGGGATTTGACTTTCCCTCAAGACACCCCAAGCCCCTTCCCAAACTGTTTAATCCCCTGCTCCTTCAGTAGTAAGATGAATGCCTCAGCTCCCTTTCAACCCCCAAGTGATTGCCCTTTTCCCTGAAATAACTGTAGATTTTATCTCTCATTTCCCTATACACCTACTCCCATATTTCTGTAAGCTTATCCCTGAAAGCCCTTAGTTTTTCTTTTTCACTTTTCATGGCCTGCAGCTTTTCTTTTAACATTAAGAGCATTGTTTCTGGCAAGACATTAAGGTGCTCATCAAATGCCAACATGAAAGCCATAAATACCCCATTTGCATTCATATTTTGATAGTCACTCCATCTCTGCTGTGATGGTGTCTCTTCCTCTCTGGAAAGCCTCCCTGTCTCCATCCTCTTGGCCCAGGCTGGGATCACACCTTTCCTCTTCCCATCAGAGGTTGCTCCAGCTGTGACAGTTGTCTGCTCAGTGCAGCAACAAGGGATATTGTTTGTCTTGGACTTCAGTCTCTTCTTCACTTGCAAAAATCTTATGTCCTTGAGGAAATCATGGAGGTTTTGGCAGGCTGCAGTCTCAAAGAAGATTTGAACTCTGAAGTGCAGAAATGGAATTAACAGCAGCAATAACAATGACAAAAACCCTCAAAAGTTATGGCCAGCACCATGTATCCTGTCAATTAACAGCTTCTTAGGCTCTAGGGAGAAAACATCACTTGGCTTTAGCTTTTCTACATCACTTGGGGAGATTTGTTGTCATAGGTCTCCAGCAAGTTCTTAGCAGAGATGGAGGCATGAGTTAAAGAAGTTAATTCCTTCCCATTTAGAACCTGTAAGAGTTGCACTGTGAGCTACCTGCATTTGATGGGTATCCCTGTAGCTGCTGAGTTCAACCTCATAATTCAGAGACTACAAGTTAGAAATTTCTCAAAGATTAGAACTCCCAGTCATCACTTCCAAAGCCATGGATGGCATTTCCCAGGTTAGGAACTCTTCCATCTTTGAGGCTGCAGTGTGCAGGAGAAACAGGAAGAAGAAAGACTAAATTCATTTTTCATTTCTCTTAATACAACTCTGCAAAAGGCACTTGCTGAGACAACAGCAGCAGTCATGCTCAGCCTTCCTGGAAGGTTCACAGGCTCTTGCAGATCTGTGGCAGCAGCTTGGCCATGCACATGTGCAGTGCACATACCTTATTTTTGAAACTCAAAGTGGAAACAGGCTGTGAACCCTGCACAGATCACACATGTGGCATTAACATTTGGTTCTTTGAATCCAGGTTTAATGTATTTTAGGTCTCTTTTTTTCAGTTCCTTTGGCCTAAAGATGCTCATCTGGAGCTCAGCAGCTCCGAGTTTGCCATGTTCCTCCCATCCAGCTACCCTTTCTGTCCACCTCGAAGCCCAGAGCTTTTGAGACCAAGCTGAAGAGCCACACAAAATTTCCCCCAAACCTCTACAAGCAGTACAACTAGCAGAGCATAAAAGCCAAGGTGCAGAGCACTGCTCTGCATGGAGCATCTCACACCCAAGTAGGTCACAGGAGGCATAAAAGGTTTTCCCCTTTGCAAAAGAAAAATCGTGTGCTCTTTATGTGAGCAAGGAACATGCAGTAGCAGCAGCTCTTGCAGCCTGTTGTGCAGAGTCACAGTCACAACTGTTTTCAGAAACACTGTCCTACAAAAATAAAGAGGCTAAAACCTTGTAGCTTTATGGAAAGGAGTAGTGTTTTTAGGGCTTGGTTTTTGTTTGTTTAAGTCAGGAAAAATAATTCATTTGAATGATGACTGTTTCATGGGTTTCTTCATCAAAGGCAGCAGTGCCTGTGCAGGGTTCCCTTAAGAACATGAGGTCTCTCCAGCCCCCAAATTATGTTGTTGCATTGGTGAAGCTTTCCTCAGGCTGAGCCTACCAGCCTTAACCACATGAGCTGGATGGAAGAGGCATGGCATGACTAAACTGGATCCAAACCCCAACTCTGTGACAAAGAAGGCAGCTGCTGCCAGCAGGGCCAGAGGAGGTCAAAGAGCAGAGCTCTTTAGAGTTCTGGGCCTGATGGCCCCACAAGATTTAAAGGTCCTTTTGTTAAGCCTCTCAAGAAAACCAAAAAGGACTTAGTGGCAGATTTTGCCCAGTCTCCCAAATATCCCCAATCTCCTACAGACTTACAAACATCCTCCAATAAAAATCAGGGACATCAGTCAAATTCCTATTCTTTCACCATATTAAAAAGGAAACAACAGCAATTTCCCCCTCCAACTCTTTGCTGGCCTCAGCTATTAAGGCTCTTATGAGCAGGAACAATGACCAGTTGAGCCAGGCTGGGATGGAGATGGCTCAGGAGGACGATGCTGACAGCACCATATGGAAGAAGCTCTGAAACAGGGACACCAATGAGCTCTACCAAGGTGTCCCCATATTGTCCAGCAGCACCACAGAGTGTTACTTCTTGTATTTTATTTTTTTTTTAGTTTTTCTCTAATAAGAGCAAAATTAATTTCATACCAACAGCCAAATGACATGTAGGTAGTTCTGACACTGGTAAAAACCAACCTTGTGGTTCTTTGAATATTCACCTGGCATCTTCCTGAAGCACTTGACCTACATCTTCCTCCTACTCTTCCTTTTGCTTCTGTATATTCAAATTAAGTGCTTAAAGGAGTTATCTGGTTTTCTGTCCTTAGCAGTAATACAGAATCTAATGATGTGGAGCAAAGCCTTATAGATCAATTGTGTTCAGTCCATGACACCTTCCACACACCTTATTTATACAGTAAATCCCTCCCTTCCTTTAAACTAACTCATGGATTGCTGAGGCCCTTTCATACTGCCCTAGTCAGACTGGAGATTGTAATTGAAACTTAAATGGTACATAGTCTCTGCAGGCTGTAGGAGCTAATGAGCAGTTTTCATTCAATTTGATCAAGAAATATTTCAGCAGAGCCAAGCACAACTGCAATCTTTGCAGAGTGGGGCTATGTATCAGGCTACAGCTGCTCCACCTGACTCAAAACACGTGTACTAAGAGGAAGATGACAAGGGCTCCTTTTTCACCAACATTCACCCCCCTCACCCATTGCCAGCCTGTACCTACCCCTTTCATCAGAGTACTCCTGGATGTGGCTATGTGGGCTGGAACCAAAACCAGACCTCCCAAATCCATTGCAAATAACTGTTGTTATCAGAAACTCTTCCACCAAGTTCTGTGCTGAGGGTCTGTGCCAGGGTCTGTGTGTGGTACTCAGCACACACTCACCAACTTGGCCATGGTCACTCTATCCCTTGCTTTCTGCATTAAAAAGATGTAGGTCCTATTGCCATATTGCATCATGTTCTTCCTAATCCATCTTGAGGGATACCATCTCACAGTATTGCTCCTGGTAAGTCATTTACCTTATTTCTACAGGCAGCACCTGCACTACAAGGCCTAAGTGGTTCAGTTCAGTGTGTGTGACAGTCTCAGACAGGCACAGCACAAAGTGAAAGAGCAGCCACTGCTGCAAAGGACTTGCTTCATTTTGATCTTTGCATCTTTCATCAATGGGAGAAAACCCATATTTTATCAAGTCTCTATCCTGGACAAAGCAAGGGCTCCATGGTTTTGTGTCCAAGGGGTGGCACCAAGGGACTCACCACCACCTCCTGGGCTGCCCCTTCACCCCTCTATGCCAAACATGCCCATGACATTTGGGAGGAGCAAGGCCTTGCAGCTTAGAGTAATGGACATGGGTATCCTATACTCCTCCAGCAGCTGCACCATGAGATACTGTTCATCATGACCATCTACCACTGCTACTTTTGTCAACCATTGGACATAAGTAAAATCTGCAGCTGCACCATGGCACAACCTGCTTCCAGTGTGCACTGGGCACAGCAAACAGCCTTCAACAGCCTCTCAGTCAGGAGCCTGCTGGTGTTCCCACTGTGGCCTGTCCAATGCTGTTTACTCCGTTACAAGTAAAGCAGTTTGCACTAATGGTGTGTGTACGGCCTCAAATAGCCATTAAGTGTTAGAGAAGCATTTGGGCTAATTAGCAGAATCCACATCAGAAAGTGCAAGTTCCTGCTATCCCTCCCATTTCATTATGAATACAAGATCAAGAGGTTAAAGACCAACCAGCCTTTCAAAGGTGACCAACACTTAAACATATCAGTAGTCTGGCCCCAAGCAGTTCTCATGGGGCTGTGCAGTGCCAGAGCCAGGATCCTCTCAGAAAGACATTTGCTGCAAATTCTGGGTTTGTTCTTACAGACACAAACCTCCTGTGCCTTTGGTACCAGCCCCATTTGCTGGTACACAGAGAGGTGACCTTAACAGGTGGCAGAACAAGGTCACAGAGTCTAGGAAAATGAGATTTGATCTTCTGAAGACACCTGAGAAGTTCAACCCATTTCCACTGCTCGAACAGTTTGACTTGAAGCTTAGCCAGAGGAAAGGATTTTGAACAAAAACAATATGATCTTTTCAGGCATTTCTCCCAAGCTACTTCCACAAGATGGAAACACATGATACCACAAAAGCCATGAAGAGCCCTTATGTACAAGGAGAGAACTATTCCCATGAGAAGATCGTAGGTGTGGATATTGCTCAGTCCAGACACGTCTTCTAGGTCAAGCAGTGGGTGTCATTCCCTGTTCAGTAAAGATATCCCATGCTCATACCATGGCAAATCTGCCCATCCCATCAACTGCCCAACTACAGAGAAAAGGTAAACCTTTATCATCAGCACAGAGTGGTACTTTTGGACCCTTATCTCATACACAGAAGTGGCAGAGGGGAATTTGTACAGCTGCTTTTGCAGACAGGAGCAGGAGGCTGGATTTAACCAAGCAAGCACTTCACTATGCCAAGAACATTTTCATGTGAAAGTGGTCATGTTAGTTTGAACTCAAAGTACAGTACAAGTGATATGTTATGCTGGTGTGGCAATGATCTCCTTGACAGGTTACTTGGTATTCAGGATCTTGGAGAGGAGAACAAAGCTACCTGCTATTTCCTAAAGAAAAATTGAAAGTGTCATTTTATTTTGGTGCTTCAATATTCTTTTTTTTCCAAGAGAAGCATTTCAAAATACAAACCCCTCAGAATCCATTTTATACTTTGCAGTTTTGCCCCTCCTGTGAAAGGATTTTGGATCTGTTACCCAGCAACACAGAGAAGCTTCCTTGGGCATCTTGGCCACCTTGCCAGAGCATGGGAACTTCCATGACCATTAGCACAGAATCAGCATCCCTTGGTAGGTTCCTTCACTGATTCTGACACTCGTGGTGATTACACATTCAGTGGCCACACACAGCCAGTTTGATCCTCATCCTATTGTCCATTAAAGCTTGTAAGTACAGTTGAACACAGGATAAGGCACTGGAGTGGACATTGTTGTCATTTTAAGTCATTTTCCTTATGAAAAATTCTTTCACATGTGTCCTTAAGAATGACATTTAGGCAATTCTCAATAAGACTTCTGTAAATCTCCTGATTACTTGCTCTTTGCTGACTTTCTCACTGCCAATAATTATGGTGGCAGCAGAACCTTTCTCACTTTCCTAATTAAAATTCCTTTGTGGGCATCATCTAAGAACTTGTAATCCAAAAAACTCAAGCCATTGCACAAAACAGATCCAACTCATACCTAATGTAAGCCCATTGCAATGGAGTCAACAGTTACACCCAAAACCAAAAAGAACCAAAGCCTGTGAAGATCTCCTGGGCTCCTCCAGCCTGCTTTTCTCCCACTAGGAGAACCTCTCTGAGATTTAAGCAATGTAGTTTTCAAGGAACTAACCTGGGCTTTAAAAGTCTCATTTTTAAGGGCATATCCTGATCTTTCATCTGCATTTTGCTTCTCCCTGCCCTTAACGGCCACTTCACACACTGTGCTAATGAATGGAGTTGGTATCCCCAATGCTGAGTCCCACCAGCATCATAAGCCATGACCACCTTAAGCATCTCTTGGCTAAGGTTGCCATATTTTGCTTGTTTAACCTTTCTTCTCCAAAACCCCAAATACTTTTGCCCTTCTCACAAGCCTTAATTAGCTGAGGAAAAGCTCCAAACCCCAATGATGCCCTAACCTGAGCAGAGCCACTGATGAGGAATATGTAACATCATGTGGTACTGGGTAATACCATGAAAATGCCCATTTGTCTGGATAACTGAGATTCATTCCAAAATCATGCCTAACATGGAAACTAACACACCACCCTAATGCCAATTACTAGCTTCAAAGACAGCAGCACAGACTAATGCTGTAGACAGATAATATCAGACATCCCTATATTAAAGCAAGCACAAATTATTTAATTTCATTTCAGATTCACCTGGAAAATTCTGGCTCTCTCATTTATTGTGCCAGTCCCCCTGTGCCATGGGAATGGCATCAGCTGTGTTCACCCATCCTTCTTCCATTCCAGATGTCATTGCTGCCCATTTGCTAACCTGGGCTGGTGGCACCACACCTTGGCCAACAGTCAGGGTCATCACCGCAGGAAATTCTAATAGTAGTTCCTGATTATATTAAGGTGAAAATAAGACTCTTGGGGAAAAGTTAGTCATTAACTTCAGGTATTAAAAAACCCAAACCACTCTCTCACCCAAGTTACAGTGGAATTTTTGTATTAATAAAAATTGAGCATCGAAGAAAAGTCCAATAAAGTTGCAAGATATCTTCTGGTTCAATCCCTTTTTAACAAGGCATTTTATTTTTCAGTTTAGGAGCATTTCAGTAGCTCTCAGGGAGTTTTAAGAGGCTTGTTTCGTGGAATGACATGTTGCAACACATGCTGGTTGCCTAGTGGATGACAGGCAGTCTGTACTGACTAATCCATGTGGGTCCTGTTGGAGAAACCACTCAGGTCAGTGGGAATTGTCCAAACTGAAACCAGCTGTTTGTGCAAGCTTTTATATGGTCCTGCTTCATTTCAAGATTTAACTTGCATTTGCTCTACCTACTCTCAGACAATCCAGTCTTTTTGACTACTTGTGTTTCTGGATCCATCTGTCCTCTGAACAAAACACTCAGGGAACCACATGATGAGCTACAGAGGATGATGAGGAACTATGCTGGAGTCCTATATGAAGTCCTACACCATACAGATTGTGTGGAAATGCAAGGAATTACTACAGTGCAGTTAAAAGAGAATATCTGCATAATGCATATTTACCTCTAATTGCCAAGAATAAATTCCATGAATGTTTTTAAGTGCCTTTTCCAAGGTTTTTGGCTTGAGTTCTTTGCAAAGTGACTGTTGATCTTTCATCACCATCTCATGCATCTGGTTTCATTCATTAAAGAGTTAGTTTCCTCAATATGATAAAAAGAAATCTGGCAGTTGACATATCTGTGCAGAGCAAGAGCAGTGCCAAACCATCATCAAGGCTATTGCAGTTTGAGGCTGGATGTAGACCTCACAAAATATTCCACAAGCTTTTCTGCTCTTTCTCAGCTAAGAATTCATGGCAGGAGCCAGAGCAGTGCCTCCAGCATCCAAAATCTAAGAAGAGAGTGGAGCCAGAGCAGTGCCTCCAGCATCCAAAATCTGAGAAGAGAGTGCAAATTCATGGGCAAATTCATTCAACTCCAACAGGATGCAGGCAGAGGGGTAAAAACTCCATAAACTCATGCATCAGCTATTCAGCTCCGGGATGCCAAAACACTGGTTGTAAGAAACCCTCATGCCATGGGGTTGAAAGCAGCACAGAGCTATAAAAACATTACAAGGCTATATATATGGTGCTACAAAAACATGGAGTTTTGTTTATATTCTCTCCTGACACATCCTGTAGAATTCTATAGGATTGAATGAGGATTAGTCATGTGATGGTTATAAAGCCAACAGAAACTTTGTAGTCACATTACATTCTACAATTCCCTCCAATACTTGGATGTCAAAGGGACTCTTGGGAGGTTGCAGGGTACATTAGGAGTGGCTAAAATCTCTGGATGCTTCTCTTCACATGATGCAAATCTTTAGCCACACGGGCTCACTTGGAGTCAAACTCACCATCAGATAGTCAACACAAGAGCTGCATTTCACTTAAATGCCCTTAAACTGTAAAAAGAAAAGGGTGTTTTCTTGTCACTGGCAAAACAGCACATTTGACTCTGACAAAAGTGAACCAACAGCTAAGGCATGTCCAACACCTCACCTTGACCAGCCCATGGAATAACTGGGGAACATTTCCCCATGGAATAACTGGGGAATGCCTCCCCTTTTCTCCCAAGCTGTGAATGGGTGTTTCCAGCAGCAACCTAATGTCTTTCCATCAGTTTCACAGCCATTTGCATTGGTTTCATCCAAATGTTTTGGCTGGAGTTTTTAGAGGACCCTCAAGGAATTACTCAGCCTTATCCCTTGGACTCCTAGAAAGGATGTGTAAAGTGGAATATTTCCATCATGGGGAGCTTGCTCCATGAAGACCCCATGAAATGCCAAGCCTAAATGTGTAAAGCCACCACTGGGAATAGTCACCAAGACAGGAAATTGCAGTCCTACATTTCAGAATAAGAGCAAAACGCTCATTTTACAGCTCAGCAAGTTGAACATTATACCAGACACTGAAACCTAGAAATACCTTCTTCTAAAGAGAGAGCAGAAGCTCATTGTGCAACACATGCATCCAGTGGGGAACAATGTGAATTTACAATCCAGAGACACCCACAAATTACTCAGAAATAAATCATTCACAACATTGATTCAATGCACAGTATGGAATAAGGAATACCCTGCAAAATATTGATAGGACCTGACTTAGACTCTTGTCTGTGCCTCCTCCTAGAGATGGAGAGGATGGACCACATATGGCTGTGGCACAGCCTACTCCTTCCTTGGAGCAAGAACAACTGGAGGAGACAGCTGCCCATTTCCAGACAGGCTTAGGTGTCAGCACAAACAAGCCTGAGCCCTTCCCCAGCACAGGGCCCAGCACCACAGGTCTGTGCCTGGTCTTGCAGCAGTCTTGGTGGTGATCCTGTCCAGGACTGCTGGAGTCCAAGCAGCCCAATTTCTTTCCTCCCTCCTCTCCTTTTTAATTTCACAGCAAATGGATGGGAAGTCTTTAAAACAGATCAAGTCCATGCAGATTATTTTGAAACAAACATCTGGGAAAAAGCTGGACTGCAGCTTAACTGATGAGCCAGGATTTGGTCAGAATGACTTCCTATCTCCAAGAGTTGGGAGACAATGCAGTCTGGTCATGGTCAGCCTTTCATCCACCAAAATATGACAAGAAAAAGTTCTGACTGATCTTCCTTATTTTTTGAGTATTCGGAGATCAATGGATAGAACAGATTGTGGTTTTTCACCTTAGGTTTTTTTTTTTTTGTTTTTTTTTTTGCTCAGTCCTGACCGATCCACAGGGCACCACTACACCCACTGTTTTACATGATCCAAACTTAAAAGTCCTATTTCTGCCAGTCCCAGAAAGCAGCCCTTTAGAACTCCCAGCTGCCAGCAGAAAGCATGTCATGGCAAAATGCATCTCTTAACACATCTTTTGACAGAAAGGTTTGTTATGTGAACTCCAAAGCACCCGAGAACCTTTTGCCTTCACAGATCTCAGCAGGAGTTGCCTTATTTTTGTTTTCACATCATAAAATTCTGCCAATTATTTTTAAACAGAAAATGAGCCCAATTAGGAGAATGAGAAAGGAGGAACCCAAAGGCTGACACATGAGTTTGACCCACACTGTCAGAACTTGCATTTAATGGTTAAGGTCCATTACACATTTTGCAAGTCCTGACCAAACCCTTCGTGCTCCTGCTCTCCAGGAGATGTACCCTGGCTCTGTGGTAATGAGATCTCAACTGAAACCAAGCCAAACCTCCAAACTTCCTTTCACAAAAGATATAAAAACAGATTCTACAGAACACCTGTGCATTACACCTCCTTTGCTTTGCTTTTTTCATGGGGCATCAAGGCAAACTGTAAGTCTTTTTATTCCTCTATAGCTGAATTCAAAACACACCAGCAGGAAGAATCACAAGCTTAGAAGCAAGTATCAGAGTAGGTGTCCAGTTCCTCTTTTGGACAAAGCAGAAGAGGTAAAGATATTTCCCTGTGCACTAGACATGGTTTATCACACTGGGCATAAAGGATGGCTGCAGAGAGAGATCAAAGCCCAACACATTGTACAGAGACATTAGCCAAAGCTTTACCATATCTGCCATGAGATGCAACACCATGTTCCTGTGGTCAGTGGAGACCTCATGACCTCTCACAAGAGCTGACCACAGTATCCTGGTCAAACACCAAGAAGTTAATTACATTTTGGCTTTAAGCATCCACTGCTGTGTGATCTGACCAAGGGAACATCTCCTGCCTGGTCTATAAAGCCTCACCAATCCTTACTACACTTGGCTTTCAGTGAGGAATGGTGCAAGGGGTAGGTATTGGTATTTAGCTGGTTAGCAGCTGTTTATGTATTTAAGGCAGAGTGGGTAGATTTGGACCTTCCAGGAACAAAACTGCAATGAAAGATGAACACTCCTCAACTGTTGGGTGAGCATGAGTTCCCCTTCTGCACCACGACACCCACAGTGCTGGGGATTGTTCCTGTAGGTAAACTGACCTCCATTTGCTGCCTTTTAATCAGGCTGAGTTTGCCAAATATTTTGATTGGCAATACCCCAAAAGTAGGTTTCCTGAATACAGTCGCTTTCTTTTTTGAAAGTGCGTCAATAAAGGCAAAATGAACAGCAAGTTCTTCCTTTGAAGCTGAGATTTTCAGGTGAATAAATATGAACATGCTATCAATGCTGTTAAGACACACATTCCTCCTAAATACCATGGTAACATAATAAAAAAAGGGCCATTTTCAATGTCCCTGCACCCTACCCAAGCACAGGTCCTGTCCCTTCTCCACACAGATGCACAGAACTTCTCCCAGGGGAAGGCAGGAGGTGACCCCAGGAAGTCAACAGCTTTACCACAGATTTCTGCTGGGTTTTAGCTCTACATAACATGCTGAAAACCCTCAGCATTGACAGCACAATACAAACTTAGCTGATGCCAAAATGTTTCCTGTATTTGCATACATCCTATTCTGGCTGTAGAGAAGGTCATGTATATCCTGGGAAAAAATTGGCATTTAGTGTTTTGGGCCATTCTTTAGACAAACTCCCAACAACTTAGCCAACCCTGGCCTCAGGGATTCACCAGTAATGCTATGAGATATCTTCATAGATTTATTTACCTTCCACACTAACAATTTTATGAATTTCTTTCCTTTCCCTCTCCCCCATCATTAAAAATATGCTCATGCCAGAAATGTAAGGCTGCTGCATAGACAGTTGTGTGCTACTATAATCACATTTAATAAAAGATTAAATAAATCAGAGGTTCCAGCTCTTAGCCCCATAAATCATACATACAGTACAGCTTTGGATTCACAGTAGTTCAGCTCTTATAACTTCATTCAAACTTTGACCAGTACTCACACAATTCTTACAGTAGTTTCTATCAAATGATCATAGAAGGAGCTAGTAGGTCTCTCCAAGGAAGATACCTGATTGCTGTTTCACTGTGCTTCATTAGCTCCAAGCTCCAGCAGGAGCATGAATAAATTTTAGAAGAGAACTAAAGAAAAAAAAAATACAAAAATAACCCCTAACAGTTAGCTTAATTGGTTTAAAAGCAGTCATTTTCATTTTCTGTTCTTTGTGAGGGTTAGGCTCGAGTGTTTTCAGATGTGGTTACCTTCATTTTTCTTAGACCAGCTCCTCATTTGCTCTCTCCCCTGCTCACAAGGCACTTGTGAACTGGAGAGGCAGAGGGATATGGAAAGGCAACTTTTAAATTTAAAAGCAGAAAACTATTAAACCACAATAAGTTTTGTCCAGTGCTACGGATGGGACACAAACAGTGGCATTATTTGAGGTTGCAGGGGTGTTCTAAGCTGAACCAGGGCTGCACATAGGCCCCTTGCTGGCATTTCACAGGGGTAGGAAACTCTCCCTGAGGTGACCCAACCACATCACCTTCACCTGCTTAAAGCCAAGACCTTTCAGTTCTTCAGCTGCACAGGTATTGGTAGTGGAAAAAGTTATGGAGTGAAGCCCAACTGCCTTTCCATTTTCTGAAAGTCTCTCCTACCATGTAAAGTTAGTGAGTCTATAGCACTGAAAATCATTCCTGCAGGACTCACAATGCCAGGCAGAGTGCCACAGCTCTGATTCTACTTATTGTCCCTTCTCAGCCTCAGTCAAGGGAAATTTCTGTTTGGATTAATGGCTCCATGGCTAGTTTTCCTGCACACACACCCTATAAAATCAAGGTACCATCACACATCAAATAGCATCATCCTTCAGCTCTTACATGGGAGCAACTGTGAAAAAACCACCAAGCCATGGGATGTCACAGAAACCCACTAAGGGCTTCAAGGATACAGCAAAGGAGGGAAATCCAGGATGAACACACAGTATTGCTCATCTCCCATTTTTCAGCATTAGACAGAAAAGCAGGAGCTTTGATCCTGACAAGTGACTGTTTCACGCCAGAGGGGATGGCACAGAGACCTGAGCAGTGAGCAGGGGGTGTCTTCAGCCTCCACTTCCTTTGTAAACCAAATCAAAACACTAAATAACATAATCATGGCTGTGTGATTAATATACACACACACATGCCCAGCCCTGCTGTGTTATTGCCAGTGATTCCTTTAGCTAGTCACAACTTACAACATTTCCACTTTGCAATACCCTGAGTATTCAAGAGCACAAAACTCTCCCACAAGCTTTTTCTCTTGCACTCAAACACCTTCAAGCACAACCCTCCAGTCTTCCAGACTCACCTTACCATGCAAATCCTCCATGTTCAACCAGACTGAGCTGCTCCCAAACAGAGGCAGAGGGAAAACCTCCCAGATAAAGCTCCCATCCCACCTGGAGGCTTTTAACTTGCCAATTGGTGAAGCCATAATGATAAGGGGAGAAATGTGTGACCAGAGGGCAAAGCCCAAGGGAGGTTAATGCAGCTGCTGCCCCTGCAAATCAAGAGTGAGATGCCACTAGGTGGTGACAGTGCCCATCAAAATTAAACTACCCAGGCGAGAGTCACATCTCCAGCACTTTGAGCACAGGATGGAAATAAATGGTTGGCGCTTCATGTTGTAAGGAATGACAATTAATGTAGTCAGTGTTGTGGTCGAGGGCACCAGGAGGAGTTGATTTAGTGATAAACAGAAAAGTGAGTGAATTCACCTGCTTGGTGTAACTGTGAGAGCCCTTTCTGAATCTCCATCAGAAGTAGATATACTCCATTTATCTTCATTTCCCCAAGCCTGCTCCCCGGTACCTCCAGCACCCTCAGGCTGGGATCAAGGATAATCTGGGCTTTGAATCTGGGATTCACCCCTTGTTCCCAAATGGAGATGATCATCTTCCCTGGGGCGACTCCAGTTGCTCTGCCCTTGTCCTGCACTGGAGGAGCTCATGCCTAAGAGCTGCTGCTGGTTCCCTGCATGGACACTGCTCTTGTGCTGCTTTTCCAACACGTGTTTCTGTCCCAAGCTCTCAGTTCACAGCACATTCAAAGTAACACCTCAGCAACGTTTTGGCAGTTCACTAAATAATCTTGAATTCAGTAAAAACGGGTGGTTGCAGATAATTCGTAAAATCTGTAAATGTTGATAAGCAGGAATTGAATTGTGCCTGGTTACCTTGGTTTGTTTCCTGTGCAAACACTTGCAGAAGGGATATTTTATGCCTGTGAAAGGCTCCTCCACCACTTTCCTGGAGTCAGAGTTGTTAGACAATGAGCAGGTTCAATTACCTGTTTCATCTACAAGTGTGTCACATCGTAAGATAATAGATTTGTCTTTCATTTTTTATCAATCATCTAAATCATGCGTTCAAGCAAATGTAAGCTTTTCAATAAATGCATGGCATAGGAGAAACTTTTTCCTGGCATCTAATAATCTTTGTTTCATCTCTGATGAAATGAAATCAAGAGCTCATTTATATTTGGTTGGTTATCTTGTTACTGTAATGCTAAACATGTAGCTAAAACATGTTGAAAAAAACCCTACAATACCCAGATTCTTAGAAAATCCATGTGCATGTTGTGACCTGCTGTTTATTTGACTTGTACTAGCTCCTGGCTCACTGCAGAGAAGCACTGAGCAAAGCTGAAGTGATCCCACCATTACACAGAACAGACAGCAAATCCACTGTTTTTAATTCTGTTAAATAAATCCACAGCTTGATGAGGAGAATGTCTGCAAAGGAAGGAGAACTTGCAGAAACAGCAATGAGATTTGCAGAAGTACAGGGAAAATAATGTTCTTTCAAAGATGGAAAGATCAAAAAACCTGTGGGTAATTCTGAAAAGTAAGAGGGTTATTGACATATAATTAATATCTGACTTCAGGCTGTACTTAGCTCCCTCTTAATCGAGCAAAAATGTTCTCCTCGACCTCAGAGTGCAGCCCCATTGATCAGACCATGTGGGCACTGCACTCAGAGAGACAAGGGGAAATGTAGGTGAGCTGTGCTGAGCCTCACATCACTGCAAATCAGAGCAAATTCTGTCATTCAGACCACTCATGTACACCACACTCCTGTACTAATGGCAAAACAGGATGCAAGGGAAGTATGACTGGTGTTCCTGCAGTGATGGAGTGTTCATAGAACCACCAGAATTGTCTCTAAGAGCATAGAGTCCAACGGTGTCCCCAGCACTGCCAAGTCCACCACTAAACCATGTCCCCAGGTCCCACTTCTACACGTCTGTTAAATCCCTCCAGGGATGGTGACTCCACCACTGCCCTGGGCAGCTGTTCCAGGGCTTGACAATCCTTTCAGTGAAGAAATTTTCCCTAATATCATTCTAAACTTCCCTTCACACAACCTGAGGCCATTTCCTCTTGTCCTGTTGCTTGTTCCCTGGGAGAAGAGGCCAACACCTACCTGGCTACAACCCTTCACCTGTTCCTTTTTCCTTCTCTGGACATGCTCCAGCACCTTTTGTTTGACATAATGATCTTACTGGTCTTTTCCAACCATAACAATTCTATAATTCTACAAATACCTTTCTTGTAGTGAGGGGTCCTACTGCCCAACTGCCCAGAGAAAAAACATTTACAGAGCCACAATTTCAGAGCGTGTAGAAAGGAAAAGATATCTTCTCTGCCTTGGAAAACAGCTGGCAAGCACATCTGCAGAACATCTTCACTGTCCTTTGATGAGTGATGCTGAAACACTATTGCCCAGCCCTGGCTGTGTGCTTTGTCAAGCTGAGTTCTCACATGAGAACACACACATGTATGTCACAGGGCAAACTGAGATATTCCCATTGCAAATCCCCTTTGCTTAAAGATAGGACCAATTTTACTCATTTCTAAACAAAGCCTCCTCTCTTTATTTGAAAATCACTCATTTCTAAATGGAAAGAAAAAGCCAGTGAATTTTGCAACCAAAAAAAAATAAAAATCAAGTTTCAATTTTACAGTGAGCGTGAAATACCCAATTCTATCAGTTTTCACTTTTATTACACATTGCATTTATTTGCACAGCTCTTGTCTTACCCAGACCAGTAAGTGACTGGAAAATCAAGGTTTCACCTCTTCCAAGGCCATATAACCCCTGAGAGTAGACATGGCCAATACCCCAGTTTAGCACTGGGTTCCCTCCCTGGAATGAGGTAGGATGTCCTGAACTCTCCCAAGGGAAGAGCCACCAAGGGCACACCTGACATGGGTGGGATAGAGGGTGGTGTGAGAGAGTCCTCAAGGATGGAGGGTGTCCAACGTTACAGTTCCTCTGGTGGAACCACAGACACAGCTGTGGACAGTGTGCCTATGGAAAAAATGCTGTGCTAGAAGGTGCAAATAAAAAATATTCCTTTTCAATGCTGTGGTCTTTTCTCAGCAGTAGAGACATTTTTGTGAAAACCAGAGACCAAAACTCCATACATGTATGCGACCACCTTGGAAACAAAGGCAGTAAAGAAATTTAGACAGAAAAGGAAATTGGTTTCTGCCTCCATCACAGGGTCTTGGCAAGGAGGTGGAGGGTTTCCTTTTATGGTATTTCTTTTGTGTTCCCTGTTTGGTGCCAGCCATGGATCCAACACTCATCCCAAACCATGGGATTCTCCAAATCACCCCCTGTTCTCACTGTGCTGCTTCTGCAGCTCGTAGACCTCAATAAATTGCCTGATTGCTGGAGGTGATGCCCAAGCTCATCTATTCTTACAGCAAACATCGCAGCAGCTTTAAAACCAGATGGGAAAATATCATTAGTACTCATTTATAAATGGGTAATCAGTGCTTGAGTCAAGGCTGCATCATCCTCCTTTGGGGAAGCTGGTGTGGGAAGGAGCTGGTGTGGGTAGGAGCTGGTGTCCCCAGACGTGGCAGCCAAGCTTGGGGCCAACCAAACACCTCACGGAGGCGATGTGAGATTTGGAGAAAATACCTTCAGTCTTTCAAGATTAAAGGCAGGGTGTCAGCAAGAGCAAGCAGGTGCTCTGAGCATCTGCAGCTCCTGGTTGCCCAGGAGTGGTGCAGGCTCAGCCCCAGAGCCCTGAGCTGCCTCTGGTGTCAGGTGGGGAAGCGGCGAAGGGAGGGACGCGGCAACGCAGCCCATTCCTACCACAGCACAATAACCAAAGTGCTTGAAAACAAACTGCCTGTGGTTAGTTAAATGGAAAATATGCAAGAACGTTCCCTTCCCCAGCACACACTTGCCCTGAACATGCTCCACAGCTGGGGCTGAGCTGCTCCTGTGCCCCACACCTCCGTTCCCCAGGGCTCCCCATCACCCATCCATGTGCATCTCCCAGGGACAGGCATAAATGAAGAGATTTTGCATCTTTTATTCCAACTGTTAATCCCCATCACCTACATCATGGCAGACTCCAAAACTTGCTCCAGGACTACCTTGGTTCTGTACAACCATAGGGAAAGCCTTGTCCTCATATCAGTGAATGTAAACACAGCTCCATTTGGGAGAAAACTGCTTTCCATAGTGGCCCAAGCTCAACCATGACAACAAGAGCACTTCAATATTATAACCAGTGCCACCAAGATGACAATTACTTTTCCAGACTTACAAAAAACAAAAATAATTTGAATATTGCATCCTGTAAACAACCTGATTCTCAGGCATGGGCTTGTTTACTCTATCCCAAACCAGATGTGCAGTGGAAGATGATGAAGCAAAGAGACCACCAAACAAATGTTTTCTATAGGCAGAGGGTTTATCTAGCCTTCATTGAAATAATCTGCTGTATCCCAAGCAGTGAATACTGCAAACTCTCAACGATTTCCATGTTTCTCCGACTTTCTGGCATGCATATGGAACTATGTTGCTATAAAACATAAGGAAGAATTTCAGACTAATTAAAGGGATTTTATCTGGTTAAAATCACATCTTTTTTTTTTTTTTTTAAACAGACATCTCTTTGCCTGTGTGTTCTAAACAGTATCTTAGATTATTAAAGTTTTACAAAGCTAATTTACATCATGCTGTTTATTGTCTTCTGTTTATTTTTGCATGTCTCCCTGTACAGTCTAGTCAGCCCTACCTTTCTTCCCCAGCACTAGAAAGTGCAAATCAATGGCATTTTCAGACTCTTGCCCGAAAGCAGGAGACAGGACGGATCAGTGGTTAGGGCACTAGACAGAAATACAACTCCCTGCTGCCAACATCCTGTGGGATCCTGGGCAAGGTGCTCACCCACTCTTTGTCTCTCCTCCCCATCTGTAAAACACCATTTTCCTAACTCACAGGGCTGTCCCAAAGCACAGAACATTTCATTTCAGCGAGGTAATGAGGTGCAGACGTAGCTTGTAGCCACCTCTGTGCCTGCCACCACTCTTTATCAAAAAAAAAAAAAAAAGCTACAAAAGAACTGATGGGAGCTGCCTACTGTAATTGTAGACAGGAATGAAGCTGTAGGTGAAACATATGACTTTGAAGAAAGGAGATACATGAAAGTGTGCAAGGGAGCTTCAGTCCCTGGGGTGGAATGTAAATACAGCTTTCCAGGCAAACACCCTGCTCCAAAATTGAAGTAACTTTATTCAGGCGTAAATACTGTGCTTTAAATAGCATGGCAGTGCCTTATCTGCCTATCTCTACTATTAAGGAACCCTTTGTTTCTCAGCAGATTGCCACTGGCCTGAGTGCTGAGCTTGTGACTGCTGTGGTGGATATTAGCTGGAATTCAGCACTCAGCCAGGGATGAAATCTCCACACATTGCAGGCACAGCCTGTCCAGGTGCTGCTGGAGCTGCACAGAGGAATATGTGGGGGTAGAAAAGGAAGGTATAACCTTCTTCTCCCCCACTCATGCACCCTGACATCTTAGAGTTTGTTTGTGGTCTTGAAGACATGAAGCAGCTACCCAAAAGTCCCAAGAAGTCTCCCAAAAGGGTGTCTCAAGGCAGATGACCCAGCACAGGGCAGGCTGTGGTTTCCCACTTGTGTGTCTCCCTAGTATAAAGCAAGCAGGTACCAGAACATCAGAGGCAAGTCCAGGTCTCTCTCTGAGCTTTGTCAGGGGTTTAGGTGTTCCCAGCAAATCACTTCTGTTACCCTGTGAAGCCTGAGAAATCAAGCAAAGGCTCTGGAGCAGAATCTGGATAACATTTTCTTTCATTCAAGGAGCTGTTTCCCTCATGTTCTGTACTGTAAAATAGCAGCTGCTATGGATGTTGCGTTCCGTGAGCTCCCAATGCGTGTAAAATAGCAGCTGCTATGGATGTTGTGTTCCGTGAGCTCCCAGTGCATGTGCTAATCTCCAGCAACATGACCCATTTGTTTTCTACATGGTCCAGAGTGATCAGGTCTCCTATTTGTAACAGAACCCTTGAAAAAAGCAGAAAAATTACCTGTTTTCTCCCAGAGACACAGGCTAGTAGCAATGATCTATCATTCAATTCCCAGTAAGCTTTCAGAACCATAAAAATACACACTGCTCTCTGCATACTAGTAACACTAATAGCTACAATTACTGGGTAAGCCCAGCTTGCCCTAAAACAGGAGTTGACTGTAATTACTTATATTTACCTAATTGCAGCTCATCACCCCCCTGACTAAGCAGGCATCAGCAGCACTTTCATGAAGATCCCTCTGAACATGGTGCTGCACATGGAGCAGGGAGTTGCCTTTGGGGAATGTGAATGCCAAGAACTAATCCATTCAATCAGTCCCTCAGATGACTCCAGACAGCTCCCAGGGTCAGCCCCTCTTGCCCCCCTGCAGCAACAGAAGCCACATCTGCAGAACCACTTTCATCCTCCAGCATCCTCAGAGTCAGGCTCAGACCCAGGGAACCACGGGCAGCAGGTGCAGATCCCATGGATCATGTGGAGCATCAACCAAGTGGACACCTAAAGACATTTTGTAAAGCAGAAGGTAAATCATGAAAAGCTTGCAGCTGCTCTAATACTTATTGCTGATAGGAGCTGCTGGTT
>NW_008685134.1:8420-14229 GCF_000695815.1 Acanthisitta chloris | reverse complement strand
AGCAGGATGTTTTTTACAGCATGTGCTGTACTTTAGCCATTCTACACATGCTTCTCCATTCTCTATGTAGTTCATACCTGGAATAGTTTTTCTCACTGAAGTTTCATGAAATAGTAAGAGTTAGAAAGAAAATTAGAAAGTAAATATTTCCTTTACTGAATACAAATAATTCCTTTCATCTTGTCACTGGTCTACAAGCATTTAAGGCAGAGATGGGTCAAGGGAATAAGAGTTGAAGGTCTTTTCAGGCCTGCAGTTGCTCAGTGGGAGCACAGAGAGCACCAGCAGCAAGTTGCACAGACAGGTGACAGTGCCATTTTTGGCAGCAGATTTTATATAAAGTGCTTTGGCTCCTGAAACAGCTCCTGGAAAAAAATGCAATGGAATGAAACTGACTCAATCCTTTGGGCAGAAATCCTACAGTAAATATAGAAATAAAGAGCAAACAAAGCAAATCACTGCAATGGGCTGAGTGATTTCAAGGGTGGCTAGTGGTTCCCAAAGGCTGTTTTACCTGCTATTCCACAGAGCAGCTAGAGATACCCACTGTCTCACACTCACCACCAAGCAATTCCAGGACACCTCTTTGCCTCTTGATCTTCTGAGTCTATAACCATCACTTCAGCATGTGTCACTCACAGTGACTATTGATACTACTCATACTATTATCTGGCTGTTTGTTTTGGGGGTTTTACCAAAAAAAAAAAAAAAAAAAAAAAAAAAAAAAAAAAAAAAAAAAAAAAAAAAAAAAAAAAAAAAAAAAAAAAAAAAAAAAAAAAAAAAAAAAAAAAAAAAAAAAAAAATTTTACCAAAAAAAAAAAAAAAAAAAAAAAAAAAAAGGAAAGAAGACAACTATCGTGTTTAGCTCTATGGACACTTTGCTCTAACAAGATTTTCCCAGATGTTCTTCTGCCCCTTGATGATGTGTGCCACAAAAGCATCGTTTTATCATGATATAAATACAAAGCAAGATGAAAGTCATGGAAATGCCGGTGTGTTCTTTTCTTTATACAGCTATATTTGAGATTTTTTTTTTGCATCTGTCAAGCATAAATCAAACAGGGGAAAACAATCCTCAGAAGTCGCCTGTTCCTTGATATTGTCAGGGATTTCTGTC
Organism: Acanthisitta chloris; assembly: GCF_000695815.1. Classification (NCBI taxonomy): domain Eukaryota; kingdom Metazoa; phylum Chordata; class Aves; order Passeriformes; family Acanthisittidae; genus Acanthisitta; species Acanthisitta chloris. Next base: position 13,112 of record NW_008685134.1, on the reverse strand, counting down.
ACTAACATTAGTCTATGTCAAGAATTATTCTCTGTTATAAGCTTCCCACATTCATGGGGAAGCAAAGTTAAATGTTATTGAACTGGAAAGTTTTGAAAGTTGCTACATTTATTGATCAGCATTAGGAAAGATAAGTAATAAGTTCCCACCTAAGGGGGACATAGGTCAGCTATAATTCCTAACTTCTATTCCCAGCAGTGCCAAAACATACTATGGTCAAATCTCTGACCTGGGCATGAGGGTTTTTTCATGCTTTTTGGTTAATTAATTAATAGTTGAGATGTTGAGATGAAACTTCCTTATCAGTAAAAACGAATATTTATGCGGTTTAAACTTTTCATACGACACCATTGGGGCGCTGGCAAGCAGGATATCATCGAAATGACAAACAGGCTGAAGTGCTAAAAAGTGTTACTGTGTAAGCACAAAATAAAGCAGGAGAAAGAGCACCCAGGGGTTTTTTTTTTCTGACATTTCCCAAGCAAAGCACCACTTGTGGCAAACCTTGGGCTGTGCATTACCTATATCCTGTATGAATGAATCCCTTTTTTGTGTGGTTGTTCAAAGCCAATGTGTCCGTTTCTACAGAAGCACCCACAGGATCACCGAAAACCACATCTTCAGTTCTTGTTAATGTCAGCAATGACGTACCAGAGCAAGTACTTGTTTGTCCTGAAGAAATACAGGACTTCCACTGCTCGAGCTGCCGAACGCCCGTTCAGAGAGAAGAAAAAAAAAACACACGAAGAAGAAGAAAAAAAGTTGTTGACATGAGAGGAAAAACCAGGTTTCCTGTTTGAACTCTGACAGGTACTGGAAGATATGAGTAACATCAAATCTTGGTCTGCACTAAAGGCAGTCTGTGGTCAGGGGGTTCTCACATTTGTTTGTGTGGAACAGCTTTGAATTGTTTGCAGCTACCGCGCAGAAGAAACTCAGAGATCCTTATCGGGGCGCAGGGCCTGTTATGAAATGTGTGCGTTTGTGAGCAGGTTACAGGAGATCAAAACGGCTCCAGATGAGATGCCTCACATGCTGTAAATGTGGTAGATGCTCCCGAGATACCTCTGAAAATATCACATGTCACAGCGTTGTCGAGTACAGGCCGTGGCCACCCCTATTTCCATTTCTCGCTGCATGGCAGGCGAAAGGAGTTAGGGGGATTTTTTTTTTCCAGATCATTCTTCTATTTTTTTTTGTGTGTGCATGTGTCTGTTTGACTGTTCAAATCAAAAATTTTCCTTGGTTATGATTTTCACTAGCAGAACTACCCGAATAATTTCCAGAGGGGAAACCTGCAGCAAGGAGAGCCAGGAGGGATTCTGTGTGAGAGGTACAGACTGTTCTGCAGGGGAAAAGAAAGTGAATAGACTTGGATGGGGATGCTGCAGGCAGAGCCCTGGGAGAGCCAATGGGACAGGACTGGGCCGTGGCACCTAGCCCAGATCTGAAAGAGTCTGGCAAGAATTGTACCATTTGTAAGAGGCTTCCCAAAGTGCCCTGCCAAAGGGATAAATCAAAATTGAGCCCACAGTGTGTCTCACAGCACAGCCAGTGACATGCTGTGTCCTCTCATCTCGAGGATCGACACCTATGAATTTCTCTTTCCTCACACCTTTGGACAAAGTCTAACCTGTTGACCAAACAAGCTTGCCTGGAGCTCAGCCCCCCCTGGCACAGCAGCTTGCCCTCTAACCCACATTTTCAGGTGTGAAGTGAAAAGTTCAAAGAGCTCTGCTTGGTCCCTTCCTTGGGACACAGTTCTCCAAGTCCAGGATTCACATCTGTGCTCACATGCTTGCAATGCCTTCTCCTTCTGACCACCTCTAATATCACAGTGCTTTTTTATACAAAAAAAATTAGCCTCAATTTCCCTTACACTCCAATGCAAAACATCTTTTTCAAAATTTCTATTCAGAGGCCTTCCTTGGCCCAGGTCATATCAGGGAATGCAACTCATTCACAGCTCCATGTCACAAGTTAATAAGTGAGTAACTTAGAGCTGCTCCAGCTCATTCATTGAGGCAAAAACTCTCCTCAAAACTGTGGATCGTAAATTCATGGCATCAGAGCTCTTACAGCCCAAACCAAGTCCTCACAGGGAGCATCCACCAAAACCAGGGGCAGCTCTGCATACACCCCCCATGAACACAGTCCTCCAGGAAGAATGTTCTTCTTGGGGAACATCAACACCTTGATCCATGACTTAATTTGTGTATTCCTTCCATCACAAACAATTCCGTGATTCTATGATTTATTTCTTGTTTTAGTTTTTTCAAACGACATGTGTGGGTTTTGTCTACTACAGTGCAGAAAGGAAGTTTTCACTTTGCAGACTGTAAGACACGTGGAGGAAAATTGAAAACCATTGAGTCAAGGAATGGAATAATTCCTTAGAACAGAGTCAGCCAGTTGCAGCTAAATAACCATTGGGATTCCATATCTGGGTTAGCTATAAATTCATTTAGCTTGCAAAAGCCTTTCTGGAGCTACTTGTAGGCAGCAGAAGAAAAAGCTGCAAGTTCCTTCGACACCTGATGCACAGCTCAACCCCTCAGAGCACAGAGCTGGAGAGTCAGAAACACAGCAAATAAATATCCCCTTAAAATACTGAGTGCTGTGCTTGTCTGAGCTAGAATTCTTCCAGATAAATTCATGCTTTTCTGTATTAATTTTCATAAACTTGGCAAAGTTTTTCCCCCACGAGCCTGGATGTATTTGTTGGGTTTTAATTAATTTTCATAAACTTGGCAAAGTTTTCCCCCCACGAGCCTGGATGTATTTGCTGGGTTTTAGCTGGTTGTCCTGGCAGAGCAGACACAAACACAATACTAACAATATGTTCCCAATGGTCTGATACTGAAATTCCCCTGAAATCGCTGGAAGAAGTGGTTAACTTAATACCTGTGCTTAAGAGCTTCCATGAATCATAGCTGTAAATCCTCCTGGCACCAAAATCTTCTCATTTGCTATTTATTTGAGGGTATCAGGATTAAGCCATTCATTTTTCACAGTAACTCATACCAATGTCATTCCAAATGGGCTTATATCATTAAAAAGTGCATAAGATGAAATCTAACAGCATCAAGAAGAAAAAATCCAATAAAATCATAACTAGAAGTATTATTTCATCAATTCAGCGTTACATGACACAGCAGTGAAAACTACTTAAAAGTGGCAACAGCATTTCAGCATCATAAACTTCCAAGAGTGAAGAGCTTGTTTTGAATGGATATTAGTCTACGGCAAATTTTTTAAATCACTTTCAAAGCAAAACTCTTTCAAATGACACATTACAGCTCTTTGTTCCTTTGAGTGTCCAAGTACCAATGTAAATTATTAAATTCTGAGTGCTGTCCCCATCGACTCAGTCTTAGCAAATAGCAATTCAAAATGCTTTGAATGTTAATGGGTAATCAGCAAGATAATCAAATTTACCTGAGAGATAAGATGAATTTAATTGTTAAATATTATTTCTGTTCGTTATGTTCTTTCAGTACCATTTCAATAAGCAATTTTCCCTTTTTGTTTAACTCTTCATGCCTAAGTGCTGCTACCAAATGTTTTCTTATTTGAATAAAATAATTACAAGGGAGAGTCTTCTTCATCTTATTTAAATTTCTTCTTTTCAACTCCTCCTTTCAGTTTGGATTTTGAGACAGTCGATAAGATGCCAGAGGACTCTGTCTGCTCTGAGCAGCTTTATTTATTTTATTTTTTTATTTTCCAGACTTTCTTGGGAAGAAACACATGATCCAGCTCTGAAAAATCCCAACTCCAGCCATCAGATGCCACACACTATGTGCCTCTGGCTCTGAATTAATATGTATCACAATATTACCTATCAACTGTGACACACAGAGGATGAGAAACTAAGTAATTGTTGGTCTATTAAAGATTTCAATAAAAATAGAGCATTTTAAACAAAGCAACTCTTTCAATGTGTCTCAAAGTATCTTTTTTGTCTCTTTCTCTTTTTTGAATTCTATACTTTCAGAATATCTAACCACAAGCATTTGAGCAAACTAGAGAAAAGAAACTGTTGGTAAAGTTCTGCACATTTCAAAAGGCAGCAGGATATACACACCAGTTTATGTTTCTATCTATAGAGACCTGAAGGCAAACGTACAGTGGAACAAAGATAGACATCGAGATATATTTGTACCTGTCGTTTCTGTGCCTCTATGGAGATAGATTCTTAATGAGATAAGTAAACAATGGAAACTTTTCAAATTCGCAGTTTGGGTGTACCCACTTCTATATTTCTCTCTTACCTCTTCAGTAATAATTTTTTATGCCTTTTCCATGAGTTCCAGCTGATCCAAACACATCCAGCACTGCCTGGGCAGCAGCTGGGAGCTCTTTGACCTGCACCAAAGCACAACCAAATATAGAAAAGTGAAAGAATTATCTTCAATTCAAATATTTCTTTGGCGTTTAGTGTGCGATTCACTTTTTTTTAGCAGAAAAATAATTTCTTTACCCCCTGAGAGAGGCAATTGCAACATGGAAGTTCTTAAGCAGAACTCACTTGTAGCCTTGGGGATGGTGTGGACTGTGCCCCTGTGTGCCCAGAGGGTGTTTGGACCAAATCCCAGGCTGAGCCTGCAGGGAAGCTGCTCCTCTAGCACATCTAATGTCTCCATCCACAAAAAAAACTAAGCACACATTTTGGGGGAAAAGAGACTCTCT
>NW_008685134.1:308-8383 GCF_000695815.1 Acanthisitta chloris | reverse complement strand
ATGACAACTCACACAAGATTCAGTCAAGACCACAGCACCTGCTCCAGAAGCTGATGAGATCCAAGCACTGGTTTCCCAGCACTGCTGAAAAAGCCAAATGTCTACAGAAATCAATCACTTCTAGCAAACTGCAAAGCTATTTGCTTATTTTTTATTAAGCTTTCTTTGCCTCTTTACTGGCAAGGTTCTAAGGCAGCAAAAGATATAAAAAAGAACTATTTAAGAGCACATACATTAAATTGTAATAGCTCTGACACTGTGTGTTCCAAAGCCTCATTTCTCTGGGAACCCTGTGTTAAATATTCATCCCAATACTTAAGCAATTCCAAAGAGACTATACATTGCTTTGCAATCAGACTTGAAAAATTAATGAAGTGAAATAAATAGCAAAAGCAAAATCCAGAGGATGACTGACCAACTTTGCTTTCTTACAGAAATCCAATGGCTTCAAGAGCTTCTCTGTCCCTCGTGGTCAGTTCAGTTTTAAGCTTATGATTTCTTGGTCTTTGTAACAAAGGATTAAAAAGCACAACTTGGATAATAAAAGTTGTCTGTAAAACCAGAATGTGAATTAGACATCAAGTGATAAACTGAAGACTTTTCCAAATTTATCACTTCATTCTGCAGGGAACATCACCCAGGTGCCCAGAAATAGGAAGAGCTCTGTGACTGTAAGTTTGGGAAGGGGAAAAAAAACCCCAAGGATATTCCTGAGAACACCAAAAGAGGGCACAGAATCTGAAATACTGTGAAATCTACCAGAAGGTAAAAATAAAAATACATACATCTTTCTGGAGGTATGAAGCAACCTCAGTATTTCTTGGACATCTAAAATAGCCTCCAAGTGCAGGAAAAAATCTAACACAGAGATAGGCACAGAAGTAAAAATGTCAGACCCTTGATATAACACATAGTTATGATTCAACTTATGCAAAATCCAAATTTTGGGTGTTCACTAGAAGTGAAAGTTTGTGCTCAGACAGGGTCAGCTCAGTATCTCCCATTTTATACCTTCCTTCAAACTAGAAAAGCTTAAGCTATAAATAAAAGCTGCACAGATTTTGTGACAATCCCTCACTTTATTTTACTCCAAGGTGGAGGGACAATATGGAAGAGAAAAATGAATCAAAATATTAATTAAAAAAGCCTTGCTCTTAAAGACAAAATGTTCCTCTTAGACTGGGAATGTCACTTTTCAGTTGATGAATTTCTCATTTCTGGTAAAAGTTTCTGTGATTTCTTTTTTTTTTTTTTCCACTTTCAGGGTCTGTGTTGCACAAATATTTTATTTTTGGCCACAATAGAAGCTTCTTCCAACCCCTTGGTGTGTTCTTGGGGTTCCTCTTGATGCCATTTCAGGATTCTCTATAGTAACACATTTCCTGGTAATTTAACTGGTGTCTGTTTTATCCAGTCTATGTGTGGCTGCTAAACTTGGAATCACTGCACCAAATCCAACACTGTGAAATCCCCATGGCATTTTACTTCCAGATTTCCACACTCACTCTTCAGGAGCTGGAAATCCAGGCTAGGAGCAAGTAATTCTGTCCCTGCAATACAAGTCTACAAGTGGATATAAGTACCACTATTTTCAGCCAGGACAAAGCTTCCACTTCCCCAAACCAAAATAAAAGGTATAAATTAACAAGAACCATGTGCAAAGTCGGATACTACAATCCTCCAAGTGTGTTTGCTCTAAGTGCTTTGGGAGTGTCAGGATGATTCCTGCTTTCTGGTTAAAATCCACATCACCTTTATGTACCAGAGTGGTACAACTTCACTTTTTTTTAGCTTTCTAGCCATGATTCATCTCCCAGCTCTGCTTCTTTCTTGGGCTGTCTGGACATACCTTGACTTTTTGCTTTCAATCCCATGTCTCACCTGGGATTCTCACTGAACCAAGTGCCCAAACCCAAATTATGCCTTACCCATAAGTTGTTATCTACAGCACAGGATTTCCCAGACAGTAATGTGCACTTGTATATGTGCATTAGTGAAAAAGAACTACTCTGAATGCAAACTTTCCTAAAGCCTTTGATGACAGCAATAGAAAGTGGGACTGCAAGTGCTGATGTGATGCTGCTTACTTGCATTTCTCATTACTGTAACGAGCACTCAGTCTACAGGCTCTGGAAACCAAGCAGGGATTAATTCTCCTGCAATTGCTACCTGCTGCTGATAAAATGTTACAGCACAGACTAATTCTGCCATCAGACTTTATCTAAACACAAGTATACTTGCAGGCTCACAAAGGGCACCAACAGCACCACTTTTAATAGCAATTAGCAAGACAAGGCAAAAGACAGAGTTAATTATCTGTCTGGGGAAAATGCTGCATCCAACCAGCAGCATCACAGCACCTTTATTTGAAAATGCAGAAGTAAAGATGAGAGCAGGAAAGAATCTGCATGACTTTGGGTCCCAAAGACACACAGAGCCCAAGGTTCCATCATCCTGCTGCTGCTCAAGCCCACAGCTCTCTATCATCCCTACTGCCCATGGAGCTGCTGCTCCAGCACTGAAAACCTCTTGGCAGTTTTCCCTGTGACACCCATGAAGTTCTCACTCCCCAGAAAAGAGAAAGTCAATTTTCAAAACAGAAACCCCAAAAGGTGGGCAGGGTGGAACACACCACCTGGAGTTTCAGAAATCTAGCAGTTTGGTTGGTTGAACTTTTCTACATCTGTTGTATTTCTGTTTTGGTTTTATTCTGTTCCACTCTCCCTCTCTCTCTTTCAGGTCCTGTTATCATTATTATTGAACTCGAAAGGGCTTTCTCTAAACATTTCCAAGCAGCCTTTGGAAGGCTGTCTTTCCACAGCCCTCAAAGTTTCTACAGAAATGTATTTTTCTCTCCTATCTGAACAATCTTATTGCTTCAACAGTGCAGTTTTTCTTTCTATGCTCCTCTTTAACAGCCTTCCACATGGTCTTGAGCTCCCAGTCCAAGAGTTTCCATTGACTTCACTGAGCTTTGGTTCACACTTTACGTCTGAAAGTTTTCTGCCTCTTCTTATCTTCAGATCCCTTTACCACAACACTTCCTACCCACACAGCAGCTAGTTGGTATGAGCTGGAAATCTCATGGGGCTGTGGCTCTCAGGTTGTTTCCAGTTCCTGAAGAAGGTAGTGTTTTAAACCCTTGGCAGGGTTCAATAACTCCCATTCTGAACTGTGTACAAACATAATTTTTCAGGCATTAAAAAAAAAAGCCTCAGATCTGGTCAGATTTAGATAAAACAGATGGGGGTACTTGGCCACTTTCAGCCCTATAAAATCTGAGTGATTCTTCAGTGTGTGTGGCAGGTCTACCTGAGGATCCAGCCAGAGCCAAAGAGTCAATCAACAACTCATTAGCACATTGATTCATTAGGAAACTCTCAGATCCAATTCTGTTCAAAGTTTTCCCTAAAACAAGGGGTGGTAAAATAGAAAGGACATTTTTAGATTTACAGATGATGTGAATGTGGAAGCCTTTGCAAACACATCAAAGAGCAAGATAAAGTTCATCATGATCTGTACAACAGAAATAAAAATTGATGAAGTTCAATATGGACAAGCATCATAAATGGCAGGAGTAAGGAGTGATATACACCTGCAGATACACCTTGGCAAAGAATTTTAGCAAATAGGAGTCAATAACTGTGAGTTGTTTCAGAACAGCTGTAGGATACACAACAAAATGAAACAGGTGTGTTCAGTGTCACTGCAGTCTCAGCTGTACCACCAAGCCATTTTTGGGATTTAACTTCAAGAAAGATTTGGAGCAGCTGGAGAGAGAGAAAGAGTACAAAAGCCAAAGAGAAGAATGATCAGACAACCTGAATAGATGGCTCATAGAAGAGGAAGAAAATGAAGGTTGCTGAGCTCAATGAGTGAACTGCCAGTAAGGGAATAACATGGTCAGAGTCCCTAAAAGGCATCCAAACAAGAAAATAGTTTATTTGACACATCCACATAAGATTCAGTGAGGAGGAGAGACTTGAGCTCTGGCAAGAAAGATTCAGGTTAGGCACCATGAAAAACCTCTAGTGAGGGGAGAGCACTGGGACAGGCTGCCTGGAGAAGCTGTGGAGCTCCCATCATGGGAAGGCATGAAGAGCAGATTAAAGAGTTTTTCACCTGAATGACAAAGGCAGTTTTTCCTGTAGTGGTTCAGGGGATGGGTCAAAACACTTGAGAAGTCCTTTTCCTTGCTTATTAACAGCTAGCCATGGTTAGATCCTCCAGGAAGATCAAAGTGAACACTCAGCCAAGCACAATGCAACTGCAGATTCAGTGATGTTGTAACGATACAATTTTCTAGACTTTTAAACCCTCGACAGTTAGTGGCCAACCTTGCCCAGAAGGTCCAGAGAGATGATGCAATTCCATTCTGCTGAGAGAGATTTATGATGGGAACAGGGAGGAACTCACCTTGATTGCTTTTCACTTCCAGACCCACACAGCTCTCCAGAAACAGGCTTGACTTGAGTGAGGAGGATGGAGCTCCAGCACTTTTCCACTGAAGTATCTCCATGGCATGCTTGGGCTCATATCTTCTTTCCCCACCTTTGTCTAATAGCAATAACAACAAAAAAAGCATTGACACAGCTCTCAGATCTTCTATCATCCTGTTCCCATTCCCACCCACCATTAGGCTGTCCCTTACCCCCCTTACCCTCTCCTACTACCTACTGAGCTCCTCCAGCAATAGAACACCTGAGCATTGACCAGGACATTAATGTTTTGTCCATTATAGAGGTCATTTCTGAGATCAGCCTTTCCAAGCACTAGGAGACAAGAAGATATGAAGCAGCAAAGAGAGGAGTAGCAATAATTGCCACCCAGGCAGCAGAAATAGAAATTCTTTGAGCAAAGCAACTGCTGTCCCAGGAGCTCCTGCCTTCCACCCATATCCTTCCCTTATTCTTCTCAGCATTGGTCAAGGCAAAGGTAAACATCCAACAGAACATCCTGCACTTCAACCACAGCAGTACATTGTAATCATAAACCCTGGGCCAAATCCACAGCTTATGCCAATTATTTATCCCAAAGGAAGGTCTGGCCACCCATTTGTCACAGCCTGACTTATTGTTCATACACTCTGTGTGCACGAGGTTCACTTGGGTTTTGTTCCCTTAACTAGCCTGATATTTACTTACACAATTATATCACATTGACTTATTGTTTCAGCCTTTTCTTTTGTTCTTGTAAAGATTAACTTCTTAGAAAGATGCTCAGTTGGCAAAACATTTTAAATTATAGTTCTCTGGGGGTCTATTTTCAGAAATTCAATACTTGGTGGTCACTATATTTCACTGATAGCAATTAGTGGTTTTAAAAGTTGTTTTCTGTTCTACATAATGTAATTTGTTTATTACAAAAAGACCCCTAAACATACATTTCCTCAAACTTCCTTGTCCATTACTGCATGGAACCTGAATGTTATATCAAAGAGGCTAAGGCAAAGTCAAGTCTAGAAATGTTCTTCCTCAAAAGCAACTTCTCTTGCAGAGTCTAACTGCTTATTTTCCAGACAAGCTTAAAAGTCCTTAAAACAACAACACAGGCACATACACCACACCCAGTCAGAAATCACAGAATCATGGGATGGTTTGAGTTGGAAGGGACCTTAAAGCCTGTCTCATTCCAATCCACCTGCCATGGGCACCTTCTGCTAGACTGGATTGCTTCATGACTTGGACACCTCCAGGGATGGGGCAGTCCCAGGGAAGAATTTCTTCCTGATATCCAATCAAAATCCTCTCAGTTTGAAGCCATTGCCCCTTGTCCTGCAAAAAGTCCCTCTCCAGCATTGCATCCCATTATTGCCAAAAGAAATGCCATGATAGCAGGAATCCCAACACACAGGAGACAGACACACACTGCAGCCACACACTCAGCAGACAATATTGATGGAGAATAAACAGTGATTTAAAAAGCAAGTTACATAACTTAGAGCTGTGTCTCAATGACTGCTCCTGCCTGAAAAAAGCAAACCAGGCAAGCAAAGATCTCAGACACTAGAAGAGTCCTCAGAAAGGGATTTTTAAGTCATCAGACAAAAACTGTTCTCTTCCTTCATCACTCAGGCTTGTCATTAATGCCTTATTCCAGGAAGATACTTGTCTGCAAGTAGCATTTGATTTGCCATATTCCTGTTTGCAGAGCATTACATGGTGGGACAGGATGCTCTCTGGTTGTAAAAGCTTCCTTAGCTAAGAAAGTGGGATCAACCACATCTGTACCCCAAACACAACCTCCAGGTGATGCATGGACATGGGCACAGCCACACAAGAGGGAAAGATGGCAGGATGAGCAGCTCAGAACCCATCATAAAATAATAGTGATAAATGAGAAGCAGTTCAGAGCAGAGCGAGGAAAATACTGAAGAGCCTGAGGGAATGGTTGGTAGAGGGAAGATTAGAGGAATTGCATATGTATATCTTTGACCAAAGGAAGCAGCACAGGGATGTCAGACAGGTACCTGCTGCACAGAGGGGAGGGGGCAAGGTGGGATAGGATGGATAAGTGGAAGCAATTATAGAAAACCAAGTGAAAAGAAATTTAGGCTCCACGTGAGGAAAGAAAATCAATGAAGAAAAGTAGAATATGATGTAGTTCGGGGGTAAAAGGATCATTTGCAGAAACTCCTTCAACTGGAGAATTCCAAAGCCAGCACCATACAGTACTAATAAATACTTAGCAAGGAGAATCATCCTTTGTGAAGGAAGGAAATTGCCTAGATGACCCACTAAGGCTTTTCCAGCTCTAAAATCCACTGCTCTATTTATATCTGACCACATCATGGGATACAGTGCTGTGAAGTCCAACACATTTGCTTTTAGGGAAGCCTTTCCCTGATATCTCTGCTTCCATATGAGCAGCCTTGGGGACATCTCCATGGACTCAAGCTCTTGATGTGCTCTAGGACACTCGACCAATACTGTCAGTGCCAACAGGAGCCAAATATAAGCAATGTTACCCTGAATGGCAACCAAATAGCAGGGAGAGCTGCCAGATGCTTCCCTCTCCCTGGAAGGGTAAAACTCTGGAGCAATGCATGCAGTGAGGTTATTCTCCTTGTGCCAGAGTTTACATCTATGACACAAACACAATAGCCTTGCCCTGACATTCATTTCAATAAACACTGGGAGATCTTCCAAAAGCCTCTCGCAGGCACTTATGGAAACTAACCATTGAACTATTATATAAATGATCTTCCAGGCTTTCATTATTATGGTTACTGCTGGAAAATAAGTAGACTTTGAGGGGCTTCCACAATAGTGGAGTCTTGTTTGTGATCCTAGAGGCTTCTGGCTCCATCTCTTCTATTCAAGCCCATCAGAACTAGTCCAAGCTCTGACTGAACTGCAAGACACTGTGGGGTTAAAACCAAGCATTGCATTAAGATTAAATACATCTGTTATGAAAACCTCCTCTGCTTTGCATACATGATTCAATAAAGGCTCTTAGAAGAATAATTGTTTTGCCCAGGTTATTAACTAGAATTTTCTTTACTTTTTTTCTTTTTTATTACTATTACTCCACAGAATAATGTTTGAGGTAAGCAACTCATAATTGTGCAAGAATTGCATTAAGTGGAGTGCTCTGTCCTGAGTGTCCATTCCTGGATGTGATGTTCTATTCCCAAAAGTCAGCTTGGAATTAGGAAGTTAATTCTATATTTCAATAAACTAAAGTTGACAGTGCATCCATGGGAAAAAAAAATAGTAACAAAATACCAAAAAAAGCCGAACCAAAATGTAAAAAATTAAAATTAAATAAAAAAACAAACCTTGAAATTGAGTTCTGAGATTATGTCAAAGTGTGAATGAGGTTTGTACAAGATCAGAACTCGTTGAAGCCAGCATCAGAAACAGCTATTCATGCTTCATCCCTTGAGCAGGGATAGCTCCCAGCATGGCTGGAACACTGAGCCCTCCCCAGCAAACCTTCCCACGCCTTCCCTAAGCACTAGCTGTGGGAGTTTGCTGGTTTTAGCCAGGATGGAGTGAATTTTCTCAGTAGCTAGTATAGTGCAGTGTTTGGATTCAGAGTGATAACACTGTTGATAGCACACTGATGTTTTG
>NW_008685134.1:0-222 GCF_000695815.1 Acanthisitta chloris | reverse complement strand
GAGGGAGCATAGCCAGGACAGGTGACCGGAATTAGCCAAAGGAATATTCCACCCCATGGCACATCATGCCCAGTGTATAAGCAGGAAGGGCTGATCCAGGGGGAGGTTTGGGGTGGTGCTGTTCTGCAGGTGCTGAACAATTGGATTGTGCATTCCTGATTTTATTCTTTTCATTATCCATGAGCATTTTAGCATTTCTGCTCTCTATTATTATTAAACTGT